>NW_026061333.1:0-32500 GCF_024217435.2 Syngnathus scovelli
CCCTAACCCTAACCCTAACCCTAACCCTAACCCTAACCCTAACCCTAACCCTAACCCTAACCCTAACCCTAACCCTAACCCTAACCCTAACCCTAACCCTAACCCTAACCCTAACCCTAACCCTAACCCTAACCCTAACCCTAACCCTAACCCTAACCCTAACCCTAACCCTAACCCTAACCCTAACCCTAACCCTAACCCTAACCCTAACCCTAACCCTAACCCTAACCCTAACCCTAACCCTAACCCTAACCCTAACCCTAACCCTAACCCTAACCCTAACCCTAACCCTAACCCTAACCCTAACCCTAACCCTAACCCTAACCCTAACCCTAACCCTAACCCTAACCCTAACCCTAACCCTAACCCTAACCCTAACCCTAACCCTAACCCTAACCCTAACCCTAACCCTAACCCTAACCCTAACCCTAACCCTAACCCTAACCCTAACCCTAACCCTAACCCTAACCCTAACCCTAACCCTAACCCTAACCCTAACCCTAACCCTAACCCTAACCCTAACCCTAACCCTAACCCTAACCCTAACCCTAACCCTAACCCTAACCCTAACCCTAACCCTAACCCTAACCCTAACCCTAACCCTAACCCTAACCCTAACCCTAACCCTAACCCTAACCCTAACCCTAACCCTAACCCTAACCCTAACCCTAACCCTAACCCTAACCCTAACCCTAACCCTAACCCTAACCCTAACCCTAACCCTAACCCTAACCCTAACCCTAACCCTAACCCTAACCCTAACCCTAACCCTAACCCTAACCCTAACCCTAACCCTAACCCTAACCCTAACCCTAACCCTAACCCTAACCCTAACCCTAACCCTAACCCTAACCCTAACCCTAACCCTAACCCTAACCCTAACCCTAACCCTAACCCTAACCCTAACCCTAACCCTAACCCTAACCCTAACCCTAACCCTAACCCTAACCCTAACCCTAACCCTAACCCTAACCCTAACCCTAACCCTAACCCTAACCCTAACCCTAACCCTAACCCTAACCCTAACCCTAACCCTAACCCTAACCCTAACCCTAACCCTAACCCTAACCCTAACCCTAACCCTAACCCTAACCCTAACCCTAACCCTAACCCTAACCCTAACCCTAACCCTAACCCTAACCCTAACCCTAACCCTAACCCTAACCCTAACCCTAACCCTAACCCTAACCCTAACCCTAACCCTAACCCTAACCCTAACCCTAACCCTAACCCTAACCCTAACCCTAACCCTAACCCTAACCCTAACCCTAACCCTAACCCTAACCCTAACCCTAACCCTAACCCTAACCCTAACCCTAACCCTAACCCTAACCCTAACCCTAACCCTAACCCTAACCCTAACCCTAACCCTAACCCTAACCCTAACCCTAACCCTAACCCTAACCCTAACCCTAACCCTAACCCTAACCCTAACCCTAACCCTAACCCTAACCCTAACCCTAACCCTAACCCTAACCCTAACCCTAACCCTAACCCTAACCCTAACCCTAACCCTAACCCTAACCCTAACCCTAACCCTAACCCTAACCCTAACCCTAACCCTAACCCTAACCCTAACCCTAACCCTAACCCTAACCCTAACCCTAACCCTAACCCTAACCCTAACCCTAACCCTAACCCTAACCCTAACCCTAACCCTAACCCTAACCCTAACCCTAACCCTAACCCTAACCCTAACCCTAACCCTAACCCTAACCCTAACCCTAACCCTAACCCTAACCCTAACCCTAACCCTAACCCTAACCCTAACCCTAACCCTAACCCTAACCCTAACCCTAACCCTAACCCTAACCCTAACCCTAACCCTAACCCTAACCCTAACCCTAACCCTAACCCTAACCCTAACCCTAACCCTAACCCTAACCCTAACCCTAACCCTAACCCTAACCCTAACCCTAACCCTAACCCTAACCCTAACCCTAACCCTAACCCTAACCCTAACCCTAACCCTAACCCTAACCCTAACCCTAACCCTAACCCTAACCCTAACCCTAACCCTAACCCTAACCCTAACCCTAACCCTAACCCTAACCCTAACCCTAACCCTAACCCTAACCCTAACCCTAACCCTAACCCTAACCCTAACCCTAACCCTAACCCTAACCCTAACCCTAACCCTAACCCTAACCCTAACCCTAACCCTAACCCTAACCCTAACCCTAACCCTAACCCTAACCCTAACCCTAACCCTAACCCTAACCCTAACCCTAACCCTAACCCTAACCCTAACCCTAACCCTAACCCTAACCCTAACCCTAACCCTAACCCTAACCCTAACCCTAACCCTAACCCTAACCCTAACCCTAACCCTAACCCTAACCCTAACCCTAACCCTAACCCTAACCCTAACCCTAACCCTAACCCTAACCCTAACCCTAACCCTAACCCTAACCCTAACCCTAACCCTAACCCTAACCCTAACCCTAACCCTAACCCTAACCCTAACCCTAACCCTAACCCTAACCCTAACCCTAACCCTAACCCTAACCCTAACCCTAACCCTAACCCTAACCCTAACCCTAACCCTAACCCTAACCCTAACCCTAACCCTAACCCTAACCCTAACCCTAACCCTAACCCTAACCCTAACCCTAACCCTAACCCTAACCCTAACCCTAACCCTAACCCTAACCCTAACCCTAACCCTAACCCTAACCCTAACCCTAACCCTAACCCTAACCCTAACCCTAACCCTAACCCTAACCCTAACCCTAACCCTAACCCTAACCCTAACCCTAACCCTAACCCTAACCCTAACCCTAACCCTAACCCTAACCCTAACCCTAACCCTAACCCTAACCCTAACCCTAACCCTAACCCTAACCCTAACCCTAACCCTAACCCTAACCCTAACCCTAACCCTAACCCTAACCCTAACCCTAACCCTAACCCTAACCCTAACCCTAACCCTAACCCTAACCCTAACCCTAACCCTAACCCTAACCCTAACCCTAACCCTAACCCTAACCCTAACCCTAACCCTAACCCTAACCCTAACCCTAACCCTAACCCTAACCCTAACCCTAACCCTAACCCTAACCCTAACCCTAACCCTAACCCTAACCCTAACCCTAACCCTAACCCTAACCCTAACCCTAACCCTAACCCTAACCCTAACCCTAACCCTAACCCTAACCCTAACCCTAACCCTAACCCTAACCCTAACCCTAACCCTAACCCTAACCCTAACCCTAACCCTAACCCTAACCCTAACCCTAACCCTAACCCTAACCCTAACCCTAACCCTAACCCTAACCCTAACCCTAACCCTAACCCTAACCCTAACCCTAACCCTAACCCTAACCCTAACCCTAACCCTAACCCTAACCCTAACCCTAACCCTAACCCTAACCCTAACCCTAACCCTAACCCTAACCCTAACCCTAACCCTAACCCTAACCCTAACCCTAACCCTAACCCTAACCCTAACCCTAACCCTAACCCTAACCCTAACCCTAACCCTAACCCTAACCCTAACCCTAACCCTAACCCTAACCCTAACCCTAACCCTAACCCTAACCCTAACCCTAACCCTAACCCTAACCCTAACCCTAACCCTAACCCTAACCCTAACCCTAACCCTAACCCTAACCCTAACCCTAACCCTAACCCTAACCCTAACCCTAACCCTAACCCTAACCCTAACCCTAACCCTAACCCTAACCCTAACCCTAACCCTAACCCTAACCCTAACCCTAACCCTAACCCTAACCCTAACCCTAACCCTAACCCTAACCCTAACCCTAACCCTAACCCTAACCCTAACCCTAACCCTAACCCTAACCCTAACCCTAACCCTAACCCTAACCCTAACCCTAACCCTAACCCTAACCCTAACCCTAACCCTAACCCTAACCCTAACCCTAACCCTAACCCTAACCCTAACCCTAACCCTAACCCTAACCCTAACCCTAACCCTAACCCTAACCCTAACCCTAACCCTAACCCTAACCCTAACCCTAACCCTAACCCTAACCCTAACCCTAACCCTAACCCTAACCCTAACCCTAACCCTAACCCTAACCCTAACCCTAACCCTAACCCTAACCCTAACCCTAACCCTAACCCTAACCCTAACCCTAACCCTAACCCTAACCCTAACCCTAACCCTAACCCTAACCCTAACCCTAACCCTAACCCTAACCCTAACCCTAACCCTAACCCTAACCCTAACCCTAACCCTAACCCTAACCCTAACCCTAACCCTAACCCTAACCCTAACCCTAACCCTAACCCTAACCCTAACCCTAACCCTAACCCTAACCCTAACCCTAACCCTAACCCTAACCCTAACCCTAACCCTAACCCTAACCCTAACCCTAACCCTAACCCTAACCCTAACCCTAACCCTAACCCTAACCCTAACCCTAACCCTAACCCTAACCCTAACCCTAACCCTAACCCTAACCCTAACCCTAACCCTAACCCTAACCCTAACCCTAACCCTAACCCTAACCCTAACCCTAACCCTAACCCTAACCCTAACCCTAACCCTAACCCTAACCCTAACCCTAACCCTAACCCTAACCCTAACCCTAACCCTAACCCTAACCCTAACCCTAACCCTAACCCTAACCCTAACCCTAACCCTAACCCTAACCCTAACCCTAACCCTAACCCTAACCCTAACCCTAACCCTAACCCTAACCCTAACCCTAACCCTAACCCTAACCCTAACCCTAACCCTAACCCTAACCCTAACCCTAACCCTAACCCTAACCCTAACCCTAACCCTAACCCTAACCCTAACCCTAACCCTAACCCTAACCCTAACCCTAACCCTAACCCTAACCCTAACCCTAACCCTAACCCTAACCCTAACCCTAACCCTAACCCTAACCCTAACCCTAACCCTAACCCTAACCCTAACCCTAACCCTAACCCTAACCCTAACCCTAACCCTAACCCTAACCCTAACCCTAACCCTAACCCTAACCCTAACCCTAACCCTAACCCTAACCCTAACCCTAACCCTAACCCTAACCCTAACCCTAACCCTAACCCTAACCCTAACCCTAACCCTAACCCTAACCCTAACCCTAACCCTAACCCTAACCCTAACCCTAACCCTAACCCTAACCCTAACCCTAACCCTAACCCTAACCCTAACCCTAACCCTAACCCTAACCCTAACCCTAACCCTAACCCTAACCCTAACCCTAACCCTAACCCTAACCCTAACCCTAACCCTAACCCTAACCCTAACCCTAACCCTAACCCTAACCCTAACCCTAACCCTAACCCTAACCCTAACCCTAACCCTAACCCTAACCCTAACCCTAACCCTAACCCTAACCCTAACCCTAACCCTAACCCTAACCCTAACCCTAACCCTAACCCTAACCCTAACCCTAACCCTAACCCTAACCCTAACCCTAACCCTAACCCTAACCCTAACCCTAACCCTAACCCTAACCCTAACCCTAACCCTAACCCTAACCCTAACCCTAACCCTAACCCTAACCCTAACCCTAACCCTAACCCTAACCCTAACCCTAACCCTAACCCTAACCCTAACCCTAACCCTAACCCTAACCCTAACCCTAACCCTAACCCTAACCCTAACCCTAACCCTAACCCTAACCCTAACCCTAACCCTAACCCTAACCCTAACCCTAACCCTAACCCTAACCCTAACCCTAACCCTAACCCTAACCCTAACCCTAACCCTAACCCTAACCCTAACCCTAACCCTAACCCTAACCCTAACCCTAACCCTAACCCTAACCCTAACCCTAACCCTAACCCTAACCCTAACCCTAACCCTAACCCTAACCCTAACCCTAACCCTAACCCTAACCCTAACCCTAACCCTAACCCTAACCCTAACCCTAACCCTAACCCTAACCCTAACCCTAACCCTAACCCTAACCCTAACCCTAACCCTAACCCTAACCCTAACCCTAACCCTAACCCTAACCCTAACCCTAACCCTAACCCCTAACCCTAACCCTAACCCCTAACCCTAACCCTAACCCTAACCCTAACCCTAACCCTAACCCTAACCCTAACCCTAACCCTAACCCTAACCCTAACCCTAACCCTAACCCTAACCCTAACCCTAACCCTAACCTCATTGAAATTTTGAAAATTAAAAATATTTAAATAAAACATAATAAAAATTTGAAGTCCAAAAATTAATATGTCATTTAATTACAACGGGGAATGGACAGTTGTCCGTAGGGGGCGACAGCGCCAGCCTGCAACCCGGGGGCGGGAGCGGGTGGCGAGGCATGGCCACGGATGGATGGACCGTGCGTTGTCCTCTTCTGCTAGGGGGGGACATCAGTTCCCCGTCCCTGGTAGGTGGACTCCACAATCCAACCCTAACCCTAACCCTAACCCTAACCCTAACCCCTAACCCTAACCCTAACCCTAACCCTAACCCTAACCCTAACCCCTAACCCTAACCCTAACCCTAACCCTAACCCTAAACCCTAACCCTAACCCTAACCCTAACCCTAACCCTAACCCTAACCCTAACCCCTAACCCTAACCCTAACCCTAACCCTAACCCTAACCCTGACCCTGACCCTGACCCTGACCCTGACCCTAACCCTAACCCTAACCCTAACCCTAACCCTAACCCTAACCACAAAGGACAAGTTTCACGGGGCGAAGGTATGGGTGCCAATCATAAACTACTCGAGATTGCTTCCGGAAGACGAAAAGGCGAATCTCAAGACCATTAATGACCATATTGTGAGGAACATGGATTATATTCCGCCACTCCCAGAAAGTCAATTCCGTGTAGCTGAAAATGACATGGTTCATTGGACGCCTGAGACCGGGAGAGCCATGCTAGCTCACTGGAAGACCTTTTTAAACTCCCAAGCCCTTGGAACCGTCAAACCGGGGGGGCACGGGACCCACACGTTGGGTGCACTGAACGCTACGACCCACTAGTGGGCTCTGATGTGGTGGTGTTGGCGAAAAATTTCAAACTGTCGGGACATCAAAGATTGTTACTCAGTAAGGGTTTGTCTTTTGTCCCATCGGTTGGAATGAGCACGGATCAGGTGATGCGCTTTCAACACGACATGCAAAATTACCATCGCAAGGTCAAGATCAGGGCACATTTTGGAGGATGGGGTAAAAATACATTAATACCATTTGTTAAACCTTCTACCTGGTCTCCCCCGATGTGTGACCTACCATTGGAAGTAGCTCACCTGATGGAACTGGACACCAAGGCCTTCAGGAAACACCATGTAGGATCGAATGGGACCAGTAACCTATCTGAGGACGAGAAGAAGGCTTTGAGGGAATTGAGGAGCAACAAACAGATAGTCATCAAACCGGCGGACAAAGGCTCGGCTATTGTTATCCAGGACAGAGAACAGTATACCAAAGAAGCCATGCGACAGCTTCAGGATGAAAGATACTACACCGCACTAGACAAACCCATCTTTTGGGACACAAGACCAATGGTGTCCGAGATTGTAGACCGGTTGAGGGAACAGAAATATATCACATCCAGGCAACATGAATACCTGACTGGAGATTCGGAACCCAGGCCACGACGGTTTTATATGCTCCCTAAAATTCACAAGGATCCAAAAACCTGGCCCGTCCCATATGAAATACCACCTGGTAGACCTATTGTTTCAGATTGCGGAAGTGAAACATATGCCACAGCCGAGTTCTTGGAATACTTTCTGACTCCACTGTCTACAAAACACCCTTCCTATATCAAGGATACTTACCATTTCATCCAAATTGTGAAGGACGTACGAATGGACCCCGACCAGACCTTCTTTTTCACGATGGACGTGGACAGTCTTTACACCAACATCCCGATAGCGGCGGGAATGGACTGTGTTAAGAAGGTATTGGAAAGATTCCCGGACCCTAAAAGACCGGACTCTTACCTGTTGCAACTTCTGGAGATCAACTTGACCAAAAATGACTTTGAATTTGACGGTCAGTACTACCTACAAATAAAGGGGACGGCCATGGGGAAGAAGTTTGCTCCAGCGTACGCCAACATTTTTATGGCACATTGGGAACACGAGGCCTTGGCAAAATGCAAGAAGAAACCACAAAGATACGTCAGGTACTTGGACGACATATGGGGAGTATGGGCTGGATCAGAAACGGAATTCCGTGAATTCTTCCATTTACTTAATTCCCACGATCCGTCCATTACCCTCAAGGCAGAAATTGGGCACAACTCCATCAACTTTCTTGATACTACGGTATTCAAAGGCCCCAATTGCCACAAAAACCAAATATTGGATATTAAGGTCCATTTCAAAGACACTGATACACATGCCTTGGTACACAAGTCCAGCTTCCATCCTTCCCATACCTTTCAGGGGATTGTCAAGTCGCAACTATATAGATTCCACCGCATATGCACCGGAACGGAGAACTTCTACGATGCAGTCAGGATACTCTTTGGAGCTCTAAGAAAGAGAGGGTACAGTCGCTCCTTCCTGAGGAAGTGCTTGAAGACATACCGGATGAAGGGAAGAACCAGGGCGGTGGGTGACCCTATCCCGTTTGTTTCCACCTACTCATCAGGGATGAAGTACCTACACAACAAAATCAGAAGAAATTTTAGGGAAGTCATGGCCTCCGGGGATGAACCACAAGCCACTAGAGTGGTATCGGCATTCAGAAGAAACAAAAACCTCAAGGACCTACTTGTTCGGGCCAAGTTACCATCTACATTGCCCAGGGACCCTCATCCGCTTAGGCCACACTTCACCAGTTTGTCGTTTGTCAGGAGGGTGCGGGACAAGATGGTTTTTAAGGTTCAAGAGGGCTTCACTCTGGAATCCAGAAATCAAGTCTACCTGGTTATTTGCAAGAGATGCGGCACTAAACATGTAGGGAGTACAAGGACCAAACTCGGTACAGTACTTATGCAACTTAAGTATAAAATTACTCACAAAATGGACAGCAGTTCGCCGGTCATCCAGCATTTCATCCACCATGGGTCAGAGGCCCTCTACATAGCGGGTTTAGAACGCAACAGCGCATGGTCAGACCCCAAGCGGTGTGATAGAGAGAAATACTGGAGAGCAAGCCTTGAAATGCCATCTCAGCAGGCGTAAAGGTCAATCCTAGACCCTATCAGGTTCCTACCCTAAACCTACCCTAACCCCAGTCCCATCCTAACCCCAACCCCACCTTAACCCCAGTCCTATCCTAACCCCAACCCCACCCTAACCCTAATCCTAACCTATCCCCAACCCCACCCTAACCCTAACCCTAACCCTAACCCTAACCCTAACCCCAACCCCACCCTAACCCTAACCCTAACCCCAACCCCACCCTAACCCTAACCCTAACCCTAACCCTAACCCCACCCTAACCCTAACCCTAACCCTAACCCCAACCCCACCCTAACCCTAACCCTAACCCTAACCCTAACCCTAACCCTAATCCCAACCCTAACCCTAACCCTAACCCTAAACCCATACTCACCCACAAAAAAAAAAAAAAAAAAAAAAAAAAAAAAAAAAAAAAAAAAAATCAATAAATATGTACACACCTACCTTCACTACTTACCTATGGATGGAACTACTTACCTGCAGATGGAACCGCAATCTTGCACCCTGGACCCCTGAGGAAAAAAAAAAAAAAAAAAAAAAAAAAAACAATTATCTTTATAGAAATATACTATTTCAATTTGACTAATTGTAATTTTTTCGTTTAAACCGAATAAGACTAGTATCTTATTAAAGTCAATTGGAAAACGCAAATACAAGCTAAAACATGTTACGTTTCTAGAACGAAATTTTGAAAAACCAAAAAGATGTAATAAAAAGAATTTACAAAACAAAAGACCTTCAGTACGAATTCGAATTTCGAGCAAGACACATCGTTGTACCCTATGAGAAACAAAAATATTTCATTTAATACGGGTGTGCCAGACCTGAAGAAGGCTTAGTATAGCCGAAACGTTGTTAAGGCACACTACTATTTACATTCAATTTAATAATTTCCTATTTACAGTCGATTTAATAATTTACTATTGTTTATTTTATTTACAGTTATTTACAAATCATTTATTTTATTTCATTGGAATAAATTACGTTGCTAAATTCGGACAATTTGGACACTAAAAATCTTTTTGAAAAATAGACATTTGATAATTTGTTTTAGAATAAAAAGTCTAAAAATTCTAATTTTACCCACTCATTGAAATTTTGAAAATTAAAAATATTTAAATAAAACATAATAAAAATTTGAAGTCCAAAAATTAATATGTCATTTAATTACAACGGGGAATGGACAGTTGTCCGTAGGGGGCGACAGCGCCAGCCTGCAACCCGGGGGCGGGAGCGGGTGGCGAGGCATGGCCACGGATGGATGGACCGTGCGTTGTCCTCTTCTGCTAGGGGGGGGACATCAGTTCCCCGTCCCTGGTAGGTGGACTCCACAATCCAAACCTAACCCGCCTGTGCCTCCTCCGAGACCTGCTCGCCATCCGGACTCCGTGCCCCGCACCTACGCTGATGTGGTGCGCCGTGGCCGGGAGAAGCCGATTAGTGCTAATAAACTTCCCCAAACTAGGTTTCCTGGTACCAGTTGGCAGCCAGCGAGTACCAATTTTGGATACCTGGTACGCCAGTTGCATAAGGTGATAAAATTGTCCCACCATCTATACAACCTGGAAGGGGGCCAGCAACCTCGCATGATAGCCAGGATGGTATCTATTTTATCATCCATGATTAAACCGGCGTGTCCTTCGGAAGACACAACATGGATGATTGATGGAAATGCAAGGAACTGGGGTCACACTACCTGCATTACCTTAAAACAACACTACCAAGATCGTCTGAAGGAGAGTCTCACCAAGATAGGGGAGCTCATCACTACAGAATGGGGGGCGGCATTCGAAGTAGCGGTTAGGTGGGCCAGGAGGAATGTACCGCGTATCACCCAGGGGGTAGTGGACAGAGCCGCAGCTATGATAGCTGGGCACTTGGAGATGACAAGACAAGCCCCATATCAACCTACAGACCGGGTTGCCTCGGTTCCTCCTCCTGAATTGGGGAATCTGGGAGTAGGGCCACCTCCCGCATCTCAACCACAACAGGAATCCAATACGAGGGTCCTCCACCTTGAGACCGCAAGTGATGATGGGGTTGGGGAATTAGAGAACCACCCTCTACCTCAACGAGACCCACTTTTGCAACGGAGGATTTTGAGAGGGAAGACTCCGAGGACCAAGGCAAACCATTCACGGGAAAATACCACTGCGTTGAGACCGATTGATTGGGTATCGCCGGGAGTTCCTGGGCCATCGGGGATTACCCAGGTGCGACCACTCGAGGACTCCCTACCAGATACTCACCCTGGACACAGGTCACCAGGAAGCGAAGGGTTTTCCCTTACCTTGAGTGACGCCCGGGGGAGGAATACGGGATCGGATGATGACCTTTCAGAGAACGAGGTGGAAACAGATGATGTCTTCCAGAAATGGATGGAGAGGACCCCTACACACGATACGGTTAACAGACACCACGGTCGAGAGAAGAAGAGAAAATGGTGCCTACGGGTAGAGAAGAAGAATGTTGTAGTGGGGGATTCTAATTTAAGCCGGATGCCGGACGATCTGGATGACCACCTGCAGGTGGATAGTTATCCGGGTGGCCGGTTCAGAAATGTGTCAAACATTTTCAAAAGTGCCGAAGTCCTGGATGACCTAAGGGTCGAGCAGGTGATCTTGGCGTTTGGCATATGTGAAAAACAGAATAAACCTAAGGAGACCGCAGTTAAGGCACTGCAGCAGGCAGTTAAGGCCACAAAGGACAAGTTTCACGGGGCGAAGGTATGGGTGCCAATCATAAACTACTCGAGATTGCTTCCGGAAGACGAAAAGGCGAATCTCAAGACCATTAATGACCATATTGTGAGGAACATGGATTATATTCCGCCACTCCCAGAAAGTCAATTCCGTGTAGCTGAAAATGACATGGTTCATTGGACGCCTGAGACCGGGAGAGCCATGCTAGCTCACTGGAAGACCTTTTTAAACTCCCAAGCCCTTGGAACCGTCAAACCGGGGGGGCACGGGACCCACACGTTGGGTGCACTGAACGCTACGACCCACTAGTGGGCTCTGATGTGGTGGTGTTGGCGAAAAATTTCAAACTGTCGGGACATCAAAGATTGTTACTCAGTAAGGGTTTGTCTTTTGTCCCATCGGTTGGAATGAGCACGGATCAGGTGATGCGCTTTCAACACGACATGCAAAATTACCATCGCAAGGTCAAGATCAGGGCACATTTTGGAGGATGGGGTAAAAATACATTAATACCATTTGTTAAACCTTCTACCTGGTCTCCCCCGATGTGTGACCTACCATTGGAAGTAGCTCACCTGATGGAACTGGACACCAAGGCCTTCAGGAAACACCATGTAGGATCGAATGGGACCAGTAACCTATCTGAGGACGAGAAGAAGGCTTTGAGGGAATTGAGGAGCAACAAACAGATAGTCATCAAACCGGCGGACAAAGGCTCGGCTATTGTTATCCAGGACAGAGAACAGTATACCAAAGAAGCCATGCGACAGCTTCAGGATGAAAGATACTACACCGCACTAGACAAACCCATCTTTTGGGACACAAGACCAATGGTGTCCGAGATTGTAGACCGGTTGAGGGAACAGAAATATATCACATCCAGGCAACATGAATACCTGACTGGAGATTCGGAACCCAGGCCACGACGGTTTTATATGCTCCCTAAAATTCACAAGGATCCAAAAACCTGGCCCGTCCCATATGAAATACCACCTGGTAGACCTATTGTTTCAGATTGCGGAAGTGAAACATATGCCACAGCCGAGTTCTTGGAATACTTTCTGACTCCACTGTCTACAAAACACCCTTCCTATATCAAGGATACTTACCATTTCATCCAAATTGTGAAGGACGTACGAATGGACCCCGACCAGACCTTCTTTTTCACGATGGACGTGGACAGTCTTTACACCAACATCCCGATAGCGGCGGGAATGGACTGTGTTAAGAAGGTATTGGAAAGATTCCCGGACCCTAAAAGACCGGACTCTTACCTGTTGCAACTTCTGGAGATCAACTTGACCAAAAATGACTTTGAATTTGACGGTCAGTACTACCTACAAATAAAGGGGACGGCCATGGGGAAGAAGTTTGCTCCAGCGTACGCCAACATTTTTATGGCACATTGGGAACACGAGGCCTTGGCAAAATGCAAGAAGAAACCACAAAGATACGTCAGGTACTTGGACGACATATGGGGAGTATGGGCTGGATCAGAAACGGAATTCCGTGAATTCTTCCATTTACTTAATTCCCACGATCCGTCCATTACCCTCAAGGCAGAAATTGGGCACAACTCCATCAACTTTCTTGATACTACGGTATTCAAAGGCCCCAATTGCCACAAAAACCAAATATTGGATATTAAGGTCCATTTCAAAGACACTGATACACATGCCTTGGTACACAAGTCCAGCTTCCATCCTTCCCATACCTTTCAGGGGATTGTCAAGTCGCAACTATATAGATTCCACCGCATATGCACCGGAACGGAGAACTTCTACGATGCAGTCAGGATACTCTTTGGAGCTCTAAGAAAGAGAGGGTACAGTCGCTCCTTCCTGAGGAAGTGCTTGAAGACATACCGGATGAAGGGAAGAACCAGGGCGGTGGGTGACCCTATCCCGTTTGTTTCCACCTACTCATCAGGGATGAAGTACCTACACAACAAAATCAGAAGAAATTTTAGGGAAGTCATGGCCTCCGGGGATGAACCACAAGCCACTAGAGTGGTATCGGCATTCAGAAGAAACAAAAACCTCAAGGACCTACTTGTTCGGGCCAAGTTACCATCTACATTGCCCAGGGACCCTCATCCGCTTAGGCCACACTTCACCAGTTTGTCGTTTGTCAGGAGGGTGCGGGACAAGATGGTTTTTAAGGTTCAAGAGGGCTTCACTCTGGAATCCAGAAATCAAGTCTACCTGGTTATTTGCAAGAGATGCGGCACTAAACATGTAGGGAGTACAAGGACCAAACTCGGTACAGTACTTATGCAACTTAAGTATAAAATTACTCACAAAATGGACAGCAGTTCGCCGGTCATCCAGCATTTCATCCACCATGGGTCAGAGGCCCTCTACATAGCGGGTTTAGAACGCAACAGCGCATGGTCAGACCCCAAGCGGTGTGATAGAGAGAAATACTGGAGAGCAAGCCTTGAAATGCCATCTCAGCAGGCGTAAAGGTCAATCCTAGACCCTATCAGGTTCCTACCCTAAACCTACCCTAACCCCAGTCCCATCCTAACCCCAACCCCACCTTAACCCCAGTCCTATCCTAACCCCAACCCCACCCTAACCCTAATCCTAACCTATCCCCAACCCCACCCTAACCCTAACCCTAACCCTAACCCTAACCCTAACCCCAACCCCACCCTAACCCTAACCCTAACCCCAACCCCACCCTAACCCTAACCCTAACCCTAACCCCACCCTAACCCTAACCCTAACCCTAACCCCAACCCCACCCCCACCCTAACCCTAACCCTAACCCTAACCCTAACCCTAACCCTAATCCCAACCCTAACCCTAACCCTAACCCTAAACCCATACTCACCCACAAAAAAAAAAAAAAAAAAAAAAAAAAAAAAAAAAAAAAAAAAAAAAAAAATCAATAAATATGTACACACCTACCTTCACTACTTACCTATGGATGGAACTACTTACCTGCAGATGGAACCGCAATCTTGCACCCTGGACCCCTGAGGAAAAAAAAAAAAAAAAAAAAAAAAAAAAAAAAAAAAAAAAAAAAAAAAACAATTATCTTTATAGAAATATACTATTTCAATTTGACTAATTGTAATTTTTTCGTTTAAACCGAATAAGACTAGTATCTTATTAAAGTCAATTGGAAAACGCAAATACAAGCTAAAACATGTTACGTTTCTAGAACGAAATTTTGAAAAACCAAAAAGATGTAATAAAAAGAATTTACAAAACAAAAGACCTTCAGTACGAATTCGAATTTCGAGCAAGACACATCGTTGTACCCTATGAGAAACAAAAATATTTCATTTAATACGGGTGTGCCAGACCTGAAGAAGGCTTAGTATAGCCGAAACGTTGTTAAGGCACACTACTATTTACATTCAATTTAATAATTTCCTATTTACAGTCGATTTAATAATTTACTATTGTTTATTTTATTTACAGTTATTTACAAATCATTTATTTTATTTCATTGGAATAAATTACGTTGCTAAATTCGGACAATTTGGACACTAAAAATCTTTTTGAAAAATAGACATTTGATAATTTGTTTTAGAATAAAAAGTCTAAAAATTCTAATTTTACCCACTCATTGAAATTTTGAAAATTAAAAATATTTAAATAAAACATAATAAAAATTTGAAGTCCAAAAATTAATATGTCATTTAATTACAACGGGGAATGGACAGTTGTCCGTAGGGGGCGACAGCGCCAGCCTGCAACCCGGGGGCGGGAGCGGGTGGCGAGGCATGGCCACGGATGGATGGACCGTGCGTTGTCCTCTTCTGCTAGGGGGGGACATCAGTTCCCCGTCCCTGGTAGGTGGACTCCACAATCCAAACCTAACCCGCCTGTGCCTCCTCCGAGACCTGCTCGCCATCCGGACTCCGTGCCCCGCACCTACGCTGATGTGGTGCGCCGTGGCCGGGAGAAGCCGATTAGTGCTAATAAACTTCCCCAAACTAGGTTTCCTGGTACCAGTTGGCAGCCAGCGAGTACCAATTTTGGATACCTGGTACGCCAGTTGCATAAGGTGATAAAATTGTCCCACCATCTATACAACCTGGAAGGGGGCCAGCAACCTCGCATGATAGCCAGGATGGTATCTATTTTATCATCCATGATTAAACCGGCGTGTCCTTCGGAAGACACAACATGGATGATTGATGGAAATGCAAGGAACTGGGGTCACACTACCTGCATTACCTTAAAACAACACTACCAAGATCGTCTGAAGGAGAGTCTCACCAAGATAGGGGAGCTCATCACTACAGAATGGGGGGCGGCATTCGAAGTAGCGGTTAGGTGGGCCAGGAGGAATGTACCGCGTATCACCCAGGGGGTAGTGGACAGAGCCGCAGCTATGATAGCTGGGCACTTGGAGATGACAAGACAAGCCCCATATCAACCTACAGACCGGGTTGCCTCGGTTCCTCCTCCTGAATTGGGGAATCTGGGAGTAGGGCCACCTCCCGCATCTCAACCACAACAGGAATCCAATACGAGGGTCCTCCACCTTGAGACCGCAAGTGATGATGGGGTTGGGGAATTAGAGAACCACCCTCTACCTCAACGAGACCCACTTTTGCAACGGAGGATTTTGAGAGGGAAGACTCCGAGGACCAAGGCAAACCATTCACGGGAAAATACCACTGCGTTGAGACCGATTGATTGGGTATCGCCGGGAGTTCCTGGGCCATCGGGGATTACCCAGGTGCGACCACTCGAGGACTCCCTACCAGATACTCACCCTGGACACAGGTCACCAGGAAGCGAAGGGTTTTCCCTTACCTTGAGTGACGCCCGGGGGAGGAATACGGGATCGGATGATGACCTTTCAGAGAACGAGGTGGAAACAGATGATGTCTTCCAGAAATGGATGGAGAGGACCCCTACACACGATACGGTTAACAGACACCACGGTCGAGAGAAGAAGAGAAAATGGTGCCTACGGGTAGAGAAGAAGAATGTTGTAGTGGGGGATTCTAATTTAAGCCGGATGCCGGACGATCTGGATGACCACCTGCAGGTGGATAGTTATCCGGGTGGCCGGTTCAGAAATGTGTCAAACATTTTCAAAAGTGCCGAAGTCCTGGATGACCTAAGGGTCGAGCAGGTGATCTTGGCGTTTGGCATATGTGAAAAACAGAATAAACCTAAGGAGACCGCAGTTAAGGCACTGCAGCAGGCAGTTAAGGCCACAAAGGACAAGTTTCACGGGGCGAAGGTATGGGTGCCAATCATAAACTACTCGAGATTGCTTCCGGAAGACGAAAAGGCGAATCTCAAGACCATTAATGACCATATTGTGAGGAACATGGATTATATTCCGCCACTCCCAGAAAGTCAATTCCGTGTAGCTGAAAATGACATGGTTCATTGGACGCCTGAGACCGGGAGAGCCATGCTAGCTCACTGGAAGACCTTTTTAAACTCCCAAGCCCTTGGAACCGTCAAACCGGGGGGGCACGGGACCCACACGTTGGGTGCACTGAACGCTACGACCCACTAGTGGGCTCTGATGTGGTGGTGTTGGCGAAAAATTTCAAACTGTCGGGACATCAAAGATTGTTACTCAGTAAGGGTTTGTCTTTTGTCCCATCGGTTGGAATGAGCACGGATCAGGTGATGCGCTTTCAACACGACATGCAAAATTACCATCGCAAGGTCAAGATCAGGGCACATTTTGGAGGATGGGGTAAAAATACATTAATACCATTTGTTAAACCTTCTACCTGGTCTCCCCCGATGTGTGACCTACCATTGGAAGTAGCTCACCTGATGGAACTGGACACCAAGGCCTTCAGGAAACACCATGTAGGATCGAATGGGACCAGTAACCTATCTGAGGACGAGAAGAAGGCTTTGAGGGAATTGAGGAGCAACAAACAGATAGTCATCAAACCGGCGGACAAAGGCTCGGCTATTGTTATCCAGGACAGAGAACAGTATACCAAAGAAGCCATGCGACAGCTTCAGGATGAAAGATACTACACCGCACTAGACAAACCCATCTTTTGGGACACAAGACCAATGGTGTCCGAGATTGTAGACCGGTTGAGGGAACAGAAATATATCACATCCAGGCAACATGAATACCTGACTGGAGATTCGGAACCCAGGCCACGACGGTTTTATATGCTCCCTAAAATTCACAAGGATCCAAAAACCTGGCCCGTCCCATATGAAATACCACCTGGTAGACCTATTGTTTCAGATTGCGGAAGTGAAACATATGCCACAGCCGAGTTCTTGGAATACTTTCTGACTCCACTGTCTACAAAACACCCTTCCTATATCAAGGATACTTACCATTTCATCCAAATTGTGAAGGACGTACGAATGGACCCCGACCAGACCTTCTTTTTCACGATGGACGTGGACAGTCTTTACACCAACATCCCGATAGCGGCGGGAATGGACTGTGTTAAGAAGGTATTGGAAAGATTCCCGGACCCTAAAAGACCGGACTCTTACCTGTTGCAACTTCTGGAGATCAACTTGACCAAAAATGACTTTGAATTTGACGGTCAGTACTACCTACAAATAAAGGGGACGGCCATGGGGAAGAAGTTTGCTCCAGCGTACGCCAACATTTTTATGGCACATTGGGAACACGAGGCCTTGGCAAAATGCAAGAAGAAACCACAAAGATACGTCAGGTACTTGGACGACATATGGGGAGTATGGGCTGGATCAGAAACGGAATTCCGTGAATTCTTCCATTTACTTAATTCCCACGATCCGTCCATTACCCTCAAGGCAGAAATTGGGCACAACTCCATCAACTTTCTTGATACTACGGTATTCAAAGGCCCCAATTGCCACAAAAACCAAATATTGGATATTAAGGTCCATTTCAAAGACACTGATACACATGCCTTGGTACACAAGTCCAGCTTCCATCCTTCCCATACCTTTCAGGGGATTGTCAAGTCGCAACTATATAGATTCCACCGCATATGCACCGGAACGGAGAACTTCTACGATGCAGTCAGGATACTCTTTGGAGCTCTAAGAAAGAGAGGGTACAGTCGCTCCTTCCTGAGGAAGTGCTTGAAGACATACCGGATGAAGGGAAGAACCAGGGCGGTGGGTGACCCTATCCCGTTTGTTTCCACCTACTCATCAGGGATGAAGTACCTACACAACAA
Source organism: Syngnathus scovelli (assembly GCF_024217435.2). Lineage (NCBI taxonomy): Eukaryota > Metazoa > Chordata > Actinopteri > Syngnathiformes > Syngnathidae > Syngnathus > Syngnathus scovelli. The sequence goes on from NW_026061333.1 coordinate 18,930, forward strand.
AATCAGAAGAAATTTTAGGGAAGTCATGGCCTCCGGGGATGAACCACAAGCCACTAGAGTGGTATCGGCATTCAGAAGAAACAAAAACCTCAAGGACCTACTTGTTCGGGCCAAGTTACCATCTACATTGCCCAGGGACCCTCATCCGCTTAGGCCACACTTCACCAGTTTGTCGTTTGTCAGGAGGGTGCGGGACAAGATGGTTTTTAAGGTTCAAGAGGGCTTCACTCTGGAATCCAGAAATCAAGTCTACCTGGTTATTTGCAAGAGATGCGGCACTAAACATGTAGGGAGTACAAGGACCAAACTCGGTACAGTACTTATGCAACTTAAGTATAAAATTACTCACAAAATGGACAGCAGTTCGCCGGTCATCCAGCATTTCATCCACCATGGGTCAGAGGCCCTCTACATAGCGGGTTTAGAACGCAACAGCGCATGGTCAGACCCCAAGCGGTGTGATAGAGAGAAATACTGGAGAGCAAGCCTTGAAATGCCATCTCAGCAGGCGTAAAGGTCAATCCTAGACCCTATCAGGTTCCTACCCTAAACCTACCCTAACCCCAGTCCCATCCTAACCCCAACCCCACCTTAACCCCAGTCCTATCCTAACCCCAACCCCACCCTAACCCTAATCCTAACCTATCCCCAACCCCACCCTAACCCTAACCCTAACCCTAACCCTAACCCTAACCCTAACCCCAACCCCACCCTAACCCTAACCCTAACCCCAACCCCACCCTAACCCTAACCCTAACCCTAACCCTAACCCCACCCTAACCCTAACCCTAACCCTAACCCCAACCCCACCCTAACCCTAACCCTAACCCTAACCCTAACCCTAACCCTAACCCTAACCCTAATCCCAACCCTAACCCTAACCCTAACCCTAAACCCATACTCACCCACAAAAAAAAAAAAAAAAAAAAAAAAAAAAAAAAAAAAAAAAAAAAAATCAATAAATATGTACACACCTACCTTCACTACTTACCTATGGATGGAACTACTTACCTGCAGATGGAACCGCAATCTTGCACCCTGGACCCCTGAGGAAAAAAAAAAAAAAAAAAAAAAAAAAAAAAAAAAAAAAAAAAAAACAATTATCTTTATAGAAATATACTATTTCAATTTGACTAATTGTAATTTTTTCGTTTAAACCGAATAAGACTAGTATCTTATTAAAGTCAATTGGAAAACGCAAATACAAGCTAAAACATGTTACGTTTCTAGAACGAAATTTTGAAAAACCAAAAAGATGTAATAAAAAGAATTTACAAAACAAAAGACCTTCAGTACGAATTCGAATTTCGAGCAAGACACATCGTTGTACCCTATGAGAAACAAAAATATTTCATTTAATACGGGTGTGCCAGACCTGAAGAAGGCTTAGTATAGCCGAAACGTTGTTAAGGCACACTACTATTTACATTCAATTTAATAATTTCCTATTTACAGTCGATTTAATAATTTACTATTGTTTATTTTATTTACAGTTATTTACAAATCATTTATTTTATTTCATTGGAATAAATTACGTTGCTAAATTCGGACAATTTGGACACTAAAAATCTTTTTGAAAAATAGACATTTGATAATTTGTTTTAGAATAAAAAGTCTAAAAATTCTAATTTTACCCACTCATTGAAATTTTGAAAATTAAAAATATTTAAATAAAACATAATAAAAATTTGAAGTCCAAAAATTAATATGTCATTTAATTACAACGGGGAATGGACAGTTGTCCGTAGGGGGCGACAGCGCCAGCCTGCAACCCGGGGGCGGGAGCGGGTGGCGAGGCATGGCCACGGATGGATGGACCGTGCGTTGTCCTCTTCTGCTAGGGGGGGACATCAGTTCCCCGTCCCTGGTAGGTGGACTCCACAATCCAAACCTAACCCGCCTGTGCCTCCTCCGAGACCTGCTCGCCATCCGGACTCCGTGCCCCGCACCTACGCTGATGTGGTGCGCCGTGGCCGGGAGAAGCCGATTAGTGCTAATAAACTTCCCCAAACTAGGTTTCCTGGTACCAGTTGGCAGCCAGCGAGTACCAATTTTGGATACCTGGTACGCCAGTTGCATAAGGTGATAAAATTGTCCCACCATCTATACAACCTGGAAGGGGGCCAGCAACCTCGCATGATAGCCAGGATGGTATCTATTTTATCATCCATGATTAAACCGGCGTGTCCTTCGGAAGACACAACATGGATGATTGATGGAAATGCAAGGAACTGGGGTCACACTACCTGCATTACCTTAAAACAACACTACCAAGATCGTCTGAAGGAGAGTCTCACCAAGATAGGGGAGCTCATCACTACAGAATGGGGGGCGGCATTCGAAGTAGCGGTTAGGTGGGCCAGGAGGAATGTACCGCGTATCACCCAGGGGGTAGTGGACAGAGCCGCAGCTATGATAGCTGGGCACTTGGAGATGACAAGACAAGCCCCATATCAACCTACAGACCGGGTTGCCTCGGTTCCTCCTCCTGAATTGGGGAATCTGGGAGTAGGGCCACCTCCCGCATCTCAACCACAACAGGAATCCAATACGAGGGTCCTCCACCTTGAGACCGCAAGTGATGATGGGGTTGGGGAATTAGAGAACCACCCTCTACCTCAACGAGACCCACTTTTGCAACGGAGGATTTTGAGAGGGAAGACTCCGAGGACCAAGGCAAACCATTCACGGGAAAATACCACTGCGTTGAGACCGATTGATTGGGTATCGCCGGGAGTTCCTGGGCCATCGGGGATTACCCAGGTGCGACCACTCGAGGACTCCCTACCAGATACTCACCCTGGACACAGGTCACCAGGAAGCGAAGGGTTTTCCCTTACCTTGAGTGACGCCCGGGGGAGGAATACGGGATCGGATGATGACCTTTCAGAGAACGAGGTGGAAACAGATGATGTCTTCCAGAAATGGATGGAGAGGACCCCTACACACGATACGGTTAACAGACACCACGGTCGAGAGAAGAAGAGAAAATGGTGCCTACGGGTAGAGAAGAAGAATGTTGTAGTGGGGGATTCTAATTTAAGCCGGATGCCGGACGATCTGGATGACCACCTGCAGGTGGATAGTTATCCGGGTGGCCGGTTCAGAAATGTGTCAAACATTTTCAAAAGTGCCGAAGTCCTGGATGACCTAAGGGTCGAGCAGGTGATCTTGGCGTTTGGCATATGTGAAAAACAGAATAAACCTAAGGAGACCGCAGTTAAGGCACTGCAGCAGGCAGTTAAGGCCACAAAGGACAAGTTTCACGGGGCGAAGGTATGGGTGCCAATCATAAACTACTCGAGATTGCTTCCGGAAGACGAAAAGGCGAATCTCAAGACCATTAATGACCATATTGTGAGGAACATGGATTATATTCCGCCACTCCCAGAAAGTCAATTCCGTGTAGCTGAAAATGACATGGTTCATTGGACGCCTGAGACCGGGAGAGCCATGCTAGCTCACTGGAAGACCTTTTTAAACTCCCAAGCCCTTGGAACCGTCAAACCGGGGGGGCACGGGACCCACACGTTGGGTGCACTGAACGCTACGACCCACTAGTGGGCTCTGATGTGGTGGTGTTGGCGAAAAATTTCAAACTGTCGGGACATCAAAGATTGTTACTCAGTAAGGGTTTGTCTTTTGTCCCATCGGTTGGAATGAGCACGGATCAGGTGATGCGCTTTCAACACGACATGCAAAATTACCATCGCAAGGTCAAGATCAGGGCACATTTTGGAGGATGGGGTAAAAATACATTAATACCATTTGTTAAACCTTCTACCTGGTCTCCCCCGATGTGTGACCTACCATTGGAAGTAGCTCACCTGATGGAACTGGACACCAAGGCCTTCAGGAAACACCATGTAGGATCGAATGGGACCAGTAACCTATCTGAGGACGAGAAGAAGGCTTTGAGGGAATTGAGGAGCAACAAACAGATAGTCATCAAACCGGCGGACAAAGGCTCGGCTATTGTTATCCAGGACAGAGAACAGTATACCAAAGAAGCCATGCGACAGCTTCAGGATGAAAGATACTACACCGCACTAGACAAACCCATCTTTTGGGACACAAGACCAATGGTGTCCGAGATTGTAGACCGGTTGAGGGAACAGAAATATATCACATCCAGGCAACATGAATACCTGACTGGAGATTCGGAACCCAGGCCACGACGGTTTTATATGCTCCCTAAAATTCACAAGGATCCAAAAACCTGGCCCGTCCCATATGAAATACCACCTGGTAGACCTATTGTTTCAGATTGCGGAAGTGAAACATATGCCACAGCCGAGTTCTTGGAATACTTTCTGACTCCACTGTCTACAAAACACCCTTCCTATATCAAGGATACTTACCATTTCATCCAAATTGTGAAGGACGTACGAATGGACCCCGACCAGACCTTCTTTTTCACGATGGACGTGGACAGTCTTTACACCAACATCCCGATAGCGGCGGGAATGGACTGTGTTAAGAAGGTATTGGAAAGATTCCCGGACCCTAAAAGACCGGACTCTTACCTGTTGCAACTTCTGGAGATCAACTTGACCAAAAATGACTTTGAATTTGACGGTCAGTACTACCTACAAATAAAGGGGACGGCCATGGGGAAGAAGTTTGCTCCAGCGTACGCCAACATTTTTATGGCACATTGGGAACACGAGGCCTTGGCAAAATGCAAGAAGAAACCACAAAGATACGTCAGGTACTTGGACGACATATGGGGAGTATGGGCTGGATCAGAAACGGAATTCCGTGAATTCTTCCATTTACTTAATTCCCACGATCCGTCCATTACCCTCAAGGCAGAAATTGGGCACAACTCCATCAACTTTCTTGATACTACGGTATTCAAAGGCCCCAATTGCCACAAAAACCAAATATTGGATATTAAGGTCCATTTCAAAGACACTGATACACATGCCTTGGTACACAAGTCCAGCTTCCATCCTTCCCATACCTTTCAGGGGATTGTCAAGTCGCAACTATATAGATTCCACCGCATATGCACCGGAACGGAGAACTTCTACGATGCAGTCAGGATACTCTTTGGAGCTCTAAGAAAGAGAGGGTACAGTCGCTCCTTCCTGAGGAAGTGCTTGAAGACATACCGGATGAAGGGAAGAACCAGGGCGGTGGGTGACCCTATCCCGTTTGTTTCCACCTACTCATCAGGGATGAAGTACCTACACAACAAAATCAGAAGAAATTTTAGGGAAGTCATGGCCTCCGGGGATGAACCACAAGCCACTAGAGTGGTATCGGCATTCAGAAGAAACAAAAACCTCAAGGACCTACTTGTTCGGGCCAAGTTACCATCTACATTGCCCAGGGACCCTCATCCGCTTAGGCCACACTTCACCAGTTTGTCGTTTGTCAGGAGGGTGCGGGACAAGATGGTTTTTAAGGTTCAAGAGGGCTTCACTCTGGAATCCAGAAATCAAGTCTACCTGGTTATTTGCAAGAGATGCGGCACTAAACATGTAGGGAGTACAAGGACCAAACTCGGTACAGTACTTATGCAACTTAAGTATAAAATTACTCACAAAATGGACAGCAGTTCGCCGGTCATCCAGCATTTCATCCACCATGGGTCAGAGGCCCTCTACATAGCGGGTTTAGAACGCAACAGCGCATGGTCAGACCCCAAGCGGTGTGATAGAGAGAAATACTGGAGAGCAAGCCTTGAAATGCCATCTCAGCAGGCGTAAAGGTCAATCCTAGACCCTATCAGGTTCCTACCCTAAACCTACCCTAACCCCAGTCCCATCCTAACCCCAACCCCACCTTAACCCCAGTCCTATCCTAACCCCAACCCCACCCTAACCCTAATCCTAACCTATCCCCAACCCCACCCTAACCCTAACCCTAACCCTAACCCTAACCCTAACCCTAACCCCAACCCCACCCTAACCCTAACCCTAACCCCAACCCCACCCTAACCCTAACCCTAACCCTAACCCTAACCCCACCCTAACCCTAACCCTAACCCTAACCCCAACCCCACCCTAACCCTAACCCTAACCCTAACCCTAACCCTAACCCTAACCCTAATCCCAACCCTAACCCTAACCCTAACCCTAAACCCATACTCACCCACAAAAAAAAAAAAAAAAAAAAAAAAAAAAAAAAAAAAAATCAATAAATATGTACACACCTACCTTCACTACTTACCTATGGATGGAACTACTTACCTGCAGATGGAACCGCAATCTTGCACCCTGGACCCCTGAGGAAAAAAAAAAAAAAAAAAAAAAAAAAAAAAAAAAAAAAAAAACAATTATCTTTATAGAAATATACTATTTCAATTTGACTAATTGTAATTTTTTCGTTTAAACCGAATAAGACTAGTATCTTATTAAAGTCAATTGGAAAACGCAAATACAAGCTAAAACATGTTACGTTTCTAGAACGAAATTTTGAAAAACCAAAAAGATGTAATAAAAAGAATTTACAAAACAAAAGACCTTCAGTACGAATTCGAATTTCGAGCAAGACACATCGTTGTACCCTATGAGAAACAAAAATATTTCATTTAATACGGGTGTGCCAGACCTGAAGAAGGCTTAGTATAGCCGAAACGTTGTTAAGGCACACTACTATTTACATTCAATTTAATAATTTCCTATTTACAGTCGATTTAATAATTTACTATTGTTTATTTTATTTACAGTTATTTACAAATCATTTATTTTATTTCATTGGAATAAATTACGTTGCTAAATTCGGACAATTTGGACACTAAAAATCTTTTTGAAAAATAGACATTTGATAATTTGTTTTAGAATAAAAAGTCTAAAAATTCTAATTTTACCCACTCATTGAAATTTTGAAAATTAAAAATATTTAAATAAAACATAATAAAAATTTGAAGTCCAAAAATTAATATGTCATTTAATTACAACGGGGAATGGACAGTTGTCCGTAGGGGGCGACAGCGCCAGCCTGCAACCCGGGGGCGGGAGCGGGTGGCGAGGCATGGCCACGGATGGATGGACCGTGCGTTGTCCTCTTCTGCTAGGGGGGGACATCAGTTCCCCGTCCCTGGTAGGTGGACTCCACAATCCAACCCTAACCCTAACCCTAACCCTAACCCTAACCCTAACCCTAACCCTAAACCCTAACCCTAACCCTAACCCTAACCCTAACCCTGACCCTGACCCTGACCCTGACCCTAACCCTGACCCTGACCCTGACCCTGACCCTGACCCTAACCCTAACCCTAACCCTAACCCTTAAAAAACATTAAAAAACAAAAAACAAAATTAGTATGTTTACATTATTCTACAATACCAATTCCAAGTTGACCAAATTATAATTATTTTGTTTAAACCCAATATGAAGGCTAGTTTAATTATGAAAATTAATTGGAAAATGCAAATATAAGCTAAAACACGTTACATTTCTAAAACGAAATTTCGAAAAACAAAAAAGATTTAAAACTTCAACCGAGCTGAGGGTATAAAAGGAATCCGCAAGGCAAAGAGCCTTTAGTGCGAATTTGGACTGCAAGCAAGACACATTGTTGCACCTTACAAAACAAAAATAGTTTTTCATATAATACATGTGTGCCAGACCTGATGAAGGCTTGAGATAGCCGAAACGTTGTCAGGGCACACATTGCATATTGGCCAGAATAAATAAAAAAAGAAACTTTATTTTTTTTAAAAACAACTTTATTAAATATATAACAAAGGCAAATTCTAGATCCACAGCCATGGATCAGGGTTGGACGACGGTCCACTATGGCCGACGTCACCGCGTTGCCCGCCGGAACCGTGAGCTGGGGGCTGATTGGAATCCCGGATGGATGGACCGTGCTTTTGCCTTTCCCTCCTCCAGGAGGGGGGGCTCCCACCATAATCCTAACCCTAACCCTAACCCTAACCCTAACCCTAACCCTAACTTTATTTTTTTAAAAAAACAACTTTATTAAATATATAACAAAGGCAAATTCTAGATCCACAGCCATGGATCAGGGTTGGACGACGGTCCACTATGGCCGACGTCACCGCGTTGCCCGCCGGAACCGTGAGCTGGGGGCTGATTGGAATCCCGGATGGATGGACCGTGCTTTTGCCTTTCCCTCCTCCAGGAGGGGGGGCTCCCACCATAATCCTAACCAGCCTGTGCCTCCTCCGGATCCCTCCAGACCTCCTGGCTCTAGGTTCGATTCCTATGCGACAGTAGTTCGCCAAGGCCGCAGGCAACCGCGTCAGGACCAACGTGGTCCCCCTCCAGCTGCAACCCGGACCTCCAAGTGGAGACCAGCAGAGGCCGGATTTGGTCGCCTGATCCGCAAAATCTATAACTTGATTAAGGTCTACCACCACCTGAACAATGTAGACCCCCAGCAGTGGGCTACACAACCTCGGATGATCACCAGGATGGAGGAGGTGTTGTCCACAATGATCAAGCCGGCATTCCTAGATAGCGGGGTTGTGCGGGACATTGTGGACAATGCCAAGACCTGGGGCAAGACCACCTGCCAGATCCTCAAACGTCATTACGAGTCCCACCTACCGTTCTGCCGGTCCGACATGGAATTTGCACTCCAAGACAACAATCTAGAATGGGAGGCTGCTTTCCAAGTGGCGGTTGGTTGGGCCAAGCGAAATTTTCCACGCCTACTACCAGACACAATTTCGGAGGTTGAGAACGAGATTTTGGACTTTCTGGAAGACTTGCCGCGCTCCGATCCCAACCCTGACCCCCATCCTACTCCTGGCCCCAGTCCTATTCTCGCCCCCAACCCTAACCCTAACCCCAACCCCAACCCTAACCCTATCCCAAACCCTAACCTGGAGCTGCGGTTTCCCGCTCCCACTCCGCTCCCACAGCGACCTAGACTCACACCTGTCGCCAAAAAGAAGACCCAAGATTCGGAGCCAGGGGAAGTGGTTGAGATCCAAACCCAAAAATTGACAGTGTCCCTACGCCCGCAGAGGAAGATCGCAGTGGTGGCCAGTAAGCCCAGCCACTTCCCTCCCCACCAGGACCGCCCAAGAGGGGTGTCTACACAAGGGAGTCGGGCTTTGTCCCCTAACCCCAATCCTAACCCTGCCCTCAACCCTAACCCCAACCCTGACCCTACCCCCAACCCTAAACCTAACCCCAACCCCAACCCTAACCCCAACCCCAACCCATACCCCAATCCCAGTCCCTATCTACGTCCCACCAGGAACAGAACTTCCAAACAGTAGGACAGTTAACATAATTAGGACAAATTGGTTTTATTTTATTTAGACCCACTTACATCTAATACCTACCTGGATACTTACCTCCAATTGGAACCACGCGTCTGGTCCCCGGACCACGCCCACCCGAAAAAAGCAGAAAAAATTGACAAAACGGAATAACACAAAAATATGAACAAAAGTCACCAAATGTTTTCAATAATATAATTACAAATTTGCAAAAACCCAATACACATATATAATCCACCTACCTATGTATTATTTACCTGTAGTTTGAACAGCAATCCGAGATCCTAGACCACGTCTACTTGAAAAACAAAATACATCAAAAAACATTAAAAAAAACAATTAAAAAACATTAAAAACAAAAAACAAAATTAGTATGTTTACATTATTCTACAATACCAATTCCAAGTTGATCAAATTATAATTATTTTGTTTAAACCCAATATGAAAGCTAGTTTAATTATGAAAATTAAGTGGAAAATGCAAATATAAGCTAAAACACGTTACATTTCTAAAACGAAATTTCAAAAACAAAAAAGATTTAAAACTTCAACCGAGCTGAGGGTATAAAAGGAATCCGCAAGGCAAAGAGCCTTTAGTGCGAATTTGGACTGCAAGCAAGACACATTGCTGCACCTTACAAAACAAAAATACTTTTTCATATAATACATGTGTGCCAGACCTGATGAAGGCTTGAGATAGCCGAAACGTTGTCAGGGCACACATTGCATATTGGCCAGAATAAATCAAAAAAGAAACTTTATTTTTTTAAAAAACAACTTTATTAAATATATAACAAAGGCAAATTCTAGATCCACAGCCATGGATCAGGGTTGGACGACGGTCCACTATGGCCGACGTCACCGCGTTGCCCGCCGGAACCGTGAGCTGGGGGCTGATTGGAATCCCGGATGGATGGACCGTGCTTTTGCCTTTCCCTCCTCCAGGAGGGGGGGCTCCCACCATAATCCTAACCAGCCTGTGCCTCCTCCGGATCCCTCCAGACCTCCTGGCTCTAGGTTCGATTCCTATGCGACAGTAGTTCGCCAAGGCCGCAGGCAACCGCGTCAGGACCAACGTGGTCCCCCTCCAGCTGCAACCCGGACCTCCAAGTGGAGACCAGCAGAGGCCGGATTTGGTCGCCTGATCCGCAAAATCTATAACTTGATTAAGGTCTACCACCACCTGAACAATGTAGACCCCCAGCAGTGGGCTACACAACCTCGGATGATCACCAGGATGGAGGAGGTGTTGTCCACAATGATCAAGCCGGCATTCCTAGATAGCGGGGTTGTGCGGGACATTGTGGACAATGCCAAGACCTGGGGCAAGACCACCTGCCAGATCCTCAAACGTCATTACGAGTCCCACCTACCGTTCTGCCGGTCCGACATGGAATTTGCACTCCAAGACAACAATCTAGAATGGGAGGCTGCTTTCCAAGTGGCGGTTGGTTGGGCCAAGCGAAATTTTCCACGCCTACTACCAGACACAATTTCGGAGGTTGAGAACGAGATTTTGGACTTTCTGGAAGACTTGCCGCGCTCCGATCCCAACCCTGACCCCCATCCTACTCCTGGCCCCAGTCCTATTCTCGCCCCCAACCCTAACCCTAACCCCAACCCCAACCCTAACCCTATCCCAAACCCTAACCTGGAGCTGCGGTTTCCCGCTCCCACTCCGCTCCCACAGCGACCTAGACTCACACCTGTCGCCAAAAAGAAGACCCAAGATTCGGAGCCAGGGGAAGTGGTTGAGATCCAAACCCAAAAATTGACAGTGTCCCTACGCCCGCAGAGGAAGATCGCAGTGGTGGCCAGTAAGCCCAGCCACTTCCCTCCCCACCAGGACCGCCCAAGAGGGGTGTCTACACAAGGGAGTCGGGCTTTGTCCCCTAACCCCAATCCTAACCCTGCCCTCAACCCTAACCCTAACCCCAACCCTGACCCTACCCCCAACCCTAAACCTAACCCCAACCCCAACCCTAACCCCAACCACAACCCATACCCCAATCCCAGTCCCTATCTACGTCCCACCAGGAACAGAACTTCCAAACAGTAGGACAGTTAACATAATTAGGACAAATTGGTTTTATTTTATTTAGACCCACTTACATCTAATACCTACCTGGATACTTACCTCCAATTGGAACCACGCGTCTGGTCCCCGGACCACGCCCACCCGAAAAAAGCAGAAAAAATTGACAAAACGGAATAACACAAAAATATGAACAAAAGTCACCAAATGTTTTCAATAATATAATTACAAATTTGCAAAAACCCAATACACATATATAATCCACCTACCTATGTATTATTTACCTGTAGTTTGAACAGCAATCCGAGATCCTAGACCACGTCTACTTGAAAAACAAAATACATCAAAAAACATTAAAAAAAACAATTAAAAAACATTAAAAACAAAAAACAAAATTAGTATGTTTACATTATTCTACAATACCAATTCCAAGTTGATCAAATTATAATTATTTTGTTTAAACCCAATATGAAAGCTAGTTTAATTATGAAAATTAAGTGGAAAATGCAAATATAAGCTAAAACACGTTACATTTCTAAAACGAAATTTCAAAAACAAAAAAGATTTAAAACTTCAACCGAGCTGAGGGTATAAAAGGAATCCGCAAGGCAAAGAGCCTTTAGTGCGAATTTGGACTGCAAGCAAGACACATTGCTGCACCTTACAAAACAAAAATACTTTTTCATATAATACATGTGTGCCAGACCTGATGAAGGCTTGAGATAGCCGAAACGTTGTCAGGGCACACATTGCATATTGGCCAGAATAAATCAAAAAAGAAACTTTATTTTTTTTAAAAAACAACTTTATTAAATATATAACAAAGGCAAATTCTAGATCCACAGCCATGGATCAGGGTTGGACGACGGTCCACTATGGCCGACGTCACCGCGTTGCCCGCCGGAACCGTGAGCTGGGGGCTGATTGGAATCCCGGATGGATGGACCGTGCTTTTGCCTTTCCCTCCTCCAGGAGGGGGGGCTCCCACCATAATCCTAACCCTAACCCTAACCCTAACCCTAACCCTAACCCTAACCCTAACCATCACATTTGAAGCGATGAATACGAAGTTAAATTTTATGACTCGGTGTATAAGTCGAGGTCGATTTTTTTCGGTCGATTTTGGATCGAAAAAGGTCGACCAATACACCGGCAAAAACGGTATATATACTTATTATAAATGTAGTATTTATTTATATTGATTTATTGTTTATTTATATATATAAAGGCAGGTCCGCAAAAATATTTCTGACGCGTAGCCGGTCCGTGGCGCAAGAAAGGTTGGGGACCACTAGTCTAAAAGAATCTGGCCGTAACTGGAATAGGGTTCTACGCGAATGCCCAACGGAAAAGTGAAGTGCACAAAACCTGCATTTGGCTGTATCAAAATAAATGTGATGAAAAAGGTAAAAACACTACATGGAAGCGCAATGTGTTGTGCTGGGTTCTTTTACAAGTAAAGACTGCTGCTTTGAGTTCACAGGGAGCCATGCTCTTTATTCACTGTACATAGTCTGTCCTCTAGCGGTAAAAACGTGAACTGGAATGCTATGGCTGTCGCCACACAATGTAGGTTTTAAACTCGTGTTGTAGTTTCAGTGTCGGAGTTCAAACTAGGCTTGCAGTTTCCGAATGCCATTCGTGATGGGTGCTGTAAAAAGTTCTTGGCTTAAACGATTGAAGTGCACATAAGAAAAAAAAAAAAAAAAAAAAGCTTACGGTAACTGGTATTCCCAGGCGGTCTCCCATCCAAGTACTAACCAGGCCCGACCCTGCTTAGCCTCCGAGATCGGACGAGAGCGGGCGCTCTCAGGGTGGTATTGCCGTAAGCCGTGAAACCGCTCAGAATTTTTCATTTTATAGACACAATCGCCCCTGAAACCATGCCAAGCAGCGGCGGGACTTGATGGCTGTGGTAAAAGTTTCCTTTCACAATTGACGTGGGAAAAAAAAAAAAAAAAAAGGCTTTCAGCACCTGGTATTCCCGGACGGTCACCCTTCCCTTTTGGTTTTTTTGGGGTTTTTTTACAACCAGGGCCGAAACAGGCTTTCTTCCAAGGCTTTTGGTGTTTTCTGGAAACATGGCTATCATGAAAAGTTATTGACAGCTTTTTATGCGGTAGCACGAATTTGCCGTTGCGACCTGCATTTTGCTGAATCAAAATAAATGCCTTGAAAAGTTTAAAAACACTTCATGGAAGTCACTTCACTGGTTTCTTTTATATCAAACAAATTGTTTTAGGTTATTCACCTGACATGTTTCGGCGGTTTCTTCCGCCTTCATCAGAGTGTCACAGATGTGATGGTGACGCGTCTTTATCAGCT
>NW_026061333.1:35000-40000 GCF_024217435.2 Syngnathus scovelli
TAAGCACCGCGGAGGTGGTCGCGGCGCCTCATTCGACTTCCAGCGGCCGGCGAGCCTGCGCACCCGCCCGGCACATCCGGGAGGCCGTGCGCACGAGCCAAGTGGCCGAAAATAGCCCCCGCCGAGCGGATCGGCTGTTTATAAGCACCGCGGAGGTGGCCGCGGCGCCTCATTCGACTTCCAGCGGCCGGCGAGCTCGCGCACCCGCCCGGCACATCCGGGAGGCCGTGCGCACGAGCCAAGTGGCCGAAAATAGCCCCCGCCGAGCGGATCGGCTGTTTATAAGCACCGCGGAGGTGGTCGCGGCGCCTCATTCGACTTCCAGCGGCCGGCGAGCTCGCGCACCCGCCCGGCATATCCGGGAGGCCGTGCGCACGAGCCAAGTGGACGAAAATAGCCCCCGCCGAGCGGATCGGCTGTTTGTAAGCACCGCGGAGGTGGTCGCGGCGCCTCATTCGACTTCCAGCGGCCGGCGAGCTCGCGCACCCGCCCGGCACATCCGGGAGGCCGTGCGCACGAGCCAAGTGGCCGAAAATAGCCCCTGCCGAGCGGATCGGCTGTTTATAAGCACCGCGGAGGTGGTCGCGGCGCCTCATTCGACTTCCAGCGGCCGGCGAGCTCGCGCACCCGCCCGGCACATCCGGGAGGCAGTGCGCACGAGCCAAGTGGCCGAAAATAGCCCCCGCCGAGCGGATCGGCTGTTTATAAGCACCGCGGAGGTGGTCGCGGCGCCTCATTCGACTTCCAGCGGCCGGCGAGCCTGCGCACCCGCCCGGCACATCCGGGAGGCCGTGCGCACGAGCCAAGTGGCCGAAAATAGCCCCCGCCGAGCGGATCGGCTGTTTATAAGCACCGCGGAGGTGGTCGCGGCGCCTCATTCGACTTCCAGCGGCCGGCGAGCTCGCGCACCCGCCCGGCACATCCGGGAGGCCGTGCGCACGAGCCAAGTGGCCGAAAATAGCCCCCGCCGAGCGGATCGGCTGTTTATAAGCACCGCGGAGGTGGTCGCGGCGCCTCATTCGACTTCCAGCGGCCGGCGAGCTCGCGCACCCGCCCGGCACATCCGGGAGGCCGTGCGCACGAGCCAAGTGGCCGAAAATAGCCCCCGCCGAGCGGATCGGCTGTTTATAAGCACCGCGGAGGTGGCCGCGGCGCCTCATTCGACTTCCAGCGGCCGGCGAGCTCGCGCACCCGCCCGGCACATCCGGGAGGCCGTGCGCACGAGCCAAGTGGCCGAAAATAGCCCCCGCCGAGCGGATCGGCTGTTTATAAGCACCGCGGAGGTGGTCGCGGCGCCTCATTCGACTTCCAGCGGCCGGCGAGCTCGCGCACCCGCCCGGCATATCCGGGAGGCCGTGCGCACGAGCCAAGTGGACGAAAATAGCCCCCGCCGAGCGGATCGGCTGTTTGTAAGCACCGCGGAGGTGGTCGCGGCGCCTCATTCGACTTCCAGCGGCCGGCGAGCTCGCGCACCCGCCCGGCACATCCGGGAGGCCGTGCGCACGAGCCAAGTGGCCGAAAATAGCCCCTGCCGAGCGGATCGGCTGTTTATAAGCACCGCGGAGGTGGTCGCGGCGCCTCATTCGACTTCCAGCGGCCGGCGAGCTCGCGCACCCGCCCGGCACATCCGGGAGGCAGTGCGCACGAGCCAAGTGGCCGAAAATAGCCCCCGCCGAGCGGATCGGCTGTTTATAAGCACCGCGGAGGTGGTCGCGGCGCCTCATTCGACTTCCAGCGGCCGGCGAGCCTGCGCACCCGCCCGGCACATCCGGGAGGCCGTGCGCACGAGCCAAGTGGCCGAAAATAGCCCCCGCCGAGCGGATCGGCTGTTTATAAGCACCGCGGAGGTGGTCGCGGCGCCTCATTCGACTTCCAGCGGCCGGCGAGCTCGCGCACCCGCCCGGCACATCCGGGAGGCCGTGCGCACGAGCCAAGTGGCCGAAAATAGCCCCCGCCGAGCGGATCGGCTGTTTATAAGCACCGCGGAGGTGGTCGCGGCGCCTCATTCGACTTCCAGCGGCCGGCGAGCTCGCGCACCCGCCCGGCACATCCGGGAGGCCGTGCGCACGAGCCAAGTGGCCGAAAATAGCCCCCGCCGAGCGGATCGGCTGTTTATAAGCACCGCGGAGGTGGTCGCGGCGCCTCATTCGACTTCCAGCGGCCGGCGAGCCCGCGCACCCGCCCGGCACATCCGGGAGGCCGTGCGCACGAGCCAAGTGGCCGAAAATAGCCCCCGCCGAGCGGATCGGCTGTTTATAAGCACCGCGGAGGTGGCCGCGGCGCCTCATTCGACTTCCAGCGGCCGGCGAGCTCGCGCACCCGCCCGGCACATCCGGGAGGCCGTGCGCACGAGCCAAGTGGCCGAAAATAGCCCCCGCCGAGCGGATCGGCTGTTTATAAGCACCGCGGAGGTGGTCGCGGCGCCTCATTCGACTTCCAGCGGCCGGCGAGCTCGCGCACCCGCCCGGCACATCCGGGAGGCCGTGCGCACGAGCCAAGTGGCCGAAAATAGCCCCCGCCGAGCGGATCGGCTGTTTGTAAGCACCGCGGAGGTGGTCGCGGCGCCTCATTCGACTTCCAGCGGCCGGCGAGCTCGCGCACCCGCCCGGCACATCCGGGAGGCCGTGCGCACGAGCCAAGTGGCCGAAAATAGCCCCCGCCGAGCGGATCGGCTGTTTATAAGCACCGCGGAGGTGGTCGCGGCGCCTCATTCGACTTCCAGCGGCCGGCGAGCTCGCGCACCCGCCCGGCACATCCGGGAGGCCGTGCGCACGAGCCAAGTGGACGAAAATAGCCCCCGCCGAGCGGATCGGCTGTTTATAAGCACCGCGGAGGTGGTCGCGGCGCCTCATTCGACTTCCAGCGGCCGGCGAGCTCGCGCACCCGCCCGGCACATCCGGGAGGCCGTGCGCACGAGCCAAGTGGCCGAAAATAGCCCCCGCCGAGCGGATCGGCTGTTTATAAGCACCGCGGAGGTGGTCGCGGCGCCTCATTCGACTTCCAGCGGCCAGCGAGCTCGCGCACCCGCCCGGCACATCCGGGAGGCCGTGCGCACGAGCCAAGTGGCCGAAAATAGCCCCCGCCGAGCGGATCGGCTGTTTATAAGCACCGCGGAGGTGGTCGCGGCGCCTCATTCGACTTCCAGCGGCCGGCGAGCTCGCGCACCCGCCCGGCACATCCGGGAGGCCGTGCGCACGAGCCAAGTGGCCGAAAATAGCCCCCGCCGAGCGGATCGGCTGTTTATAAGCACCGCGGAGGTGGTCGCGGCGCCTCATTCGACTTCCAGCGGCCGGCGAGCTCGCGCACCCGCCCGGCACATCCGGGAGGCCGTGCGCACGAGCCAAGTGGCCGAAAATAGCCCCCGCCGAGCGGATCGGCTGTTTATAAGCACCGCGGAGGTGGTCGCGGCGCCTCATTCGACTTCCAGCGGCCGGCGAGCTCGCGCACCCGCCCGGCACATCCGGGAGGCCGTGCGCACGAGCCAAGTGGCCGAAAATAGCCCCCGCCGAGCGGATCGGCTGTTTATAAGCACCGCGGAGGTGGTCGCGGCGCCTCATTCGACTTCCAGCGGCCGGCGAGCTCGCGCACCCGCCCGGCACATCCGGGAGGCCGTGCGCACGAGCCAAGTGGCCGAAAATAGCCCCCGCCGAGCGGATCGGCTGTTTATAAGCACCGCGGAGGTGGTCGCGGCGCCTCATTCGACTTCCAGCGGCCGGCGAGCTCGCGCACCCGCCCGGCACATCCGGGAGGCCGTGCGCACGAGCCAAGTGGCCGAAAATAGCCCCCGCCGAGCGGATCGGCTGTTTATAAGCACCGCGGAGGTGGTCGCGGCGCCTCATTCGACTTCCAGCGGCCGGCGAGCTCGCGCACCCGCCCGGCACATCCGGGAGGCCGTGCGCACGAGCCAAGTGGCCGAAAATAGCCCCCGCCGAGCGGATCGGCTGTTTATAAGCACCGCGGAGGTGGTCGCGGCGCCTCATTCGACTTCCAGCGGCCGGCGAGCTCGCGCACCCGCCCGGCACATCCGGGAGGCCGTGCGCACGAGCCAAGTGGCCGAAAATAGCCCCCGCCGAGCGGATCGGCTGTTTATAAGCACCGCGGAGGTGGTCGCGGCGCCTCATTCGACTTCCAGCGGCCGGCGAGCTCGCGCACCCGCCCGGCACATCCGGGAGGCCGTGCGCACGAGCCAAGTGGCCGAAAATAGCCCCCGCCGAGCGGATCGGCTGTTTATAAGCACCGCGGAGGTGGTCGCGGCGCCTCATTCGACTTCCAGCGGCCGGCGAGCTCGCGCACCCGCCCGGCACATCCGGGAGGCCGTGCGCACGAGCCAAGTGGCCGAAAATAGCCCCCGCCGAGCGGATCGGCTGTTTATAAGCACCGCGGAGGTGGTCGCGGCGCCTCATTCGACTTCCAGCGGCCGGCGAGCTCGCGCACCCGCCCGGCACATCCGGGAGGCCGTGCGCACGAGCCAAGTGGCCGAAAATAGCCCCCGCCGAGCGGATCGGCTGTTTATAAGCACCGCGGAGGTGGTCGCGGCGCCTCATTCGACTTCCAGCGGCCGGCGAGCTCGCGCACCCGCCCGGCACATCCGGGAGGCCGTGCGCACGAGCCAAGTGGCCGAAAATAGCCCCCGCCGAGCGGATCGGCTGTTTATAAGCACCGCGGAGGTGGTCGCGGCGCCTCATTCGACTTCCAGCGGGCTGCGCACTCGCGCACGCCGCCCGGTTCAAATTTTCTAAGTGCAACGCACAATGAGATGCATGAGAAACGGCCTTGGTTACCATCACATTTGAAGCGATGAATACGAAGTTAAATTTTATGACTCGGTGGATAAGTCGAGGTCGATTTTTTTCGGTCGATTTTGGATCGAAAAAGGTCGACCAATACACCGGCAAAAACGGTATATATACTTATTATAAATGTAGTATTTATTTATATTGATTTATTGTTTATTTATATATATAAAGGCAGGTCCGCAAAAATATTTCTGACGCGTAGCC
>NW_026061333.1:47500-50000 GCF_024217435.2 Syngnathus scovelli
CGCCTTCATCAGAGTGTCACAGATGTGATGGTGACGCGTCTTTATCAGCTGATGGATCAACATGTCAGGTGAATAACCTAAAACAATTTGTTTGATATAAAAGAAACCAGTGAAGTGATTAAATAAGGAAAAACAAAATGAACTTAGTACAATTACTTCATGGAAGTGTTGTGTTGGGTTCTTTTACAAGTCAAGCCTGCTGCTTTGAGTTCACAGGGAGCCATGCTCACTGTACATAGTCTGCTCTCTAGCGGTAAAAAATTTAACTACAATGCTGTGGATGTCACCACATAATATAGCTTTCAAACTCGTGTTATAGTTTCAATGTCGGAGTTTAAATTAGGCTTGCTGTTTCCGGATGCCATTCGTGATGGGTGTTGTAAAAAATAGCTTCTTAAACGATTGAAGTGCACATAAGAAAAAGAAAAAGCTTACAGCACCTGGTATTCCCAGGCGGTCTCCCATCCAAGTACTAACCAGGCCCGACCCTGCTTAGCTTCCGAGATCGGACGAAATCGGGCGTTCTCAGGGTAGTATGGCCGTAAGCCGTGAGGTGACCCAACATTTTGCAATTTATAGACACAATCGCCCCTGAAACTAGCGAGCGAGCCAATGAAGCCTTCAAAACTGCTTCGGCACATGGAGACCAAGCATCCTGCATTAAAAGACAAACCTTAACCACTTCGGGTTTCATTGTCTCCGATTACGCCTGGATGGGACCGGCTCGTTTCTGAGAAACAAGCTCGGTGCTCCCAATAATTCAACGTAATGGTGACTTTTATTTTTATGTGGTTTATATTTGTTTTTATGCCAGTCGTATCATTTTATTTAATCGTATTTACCGTATTTGCCGGTGTACAGGTCGACTCGGTGTATAAGTCGACCCCCTAAAATTCGACGGAAATTTACGATTTTATGATATATCCTTTGTATAAGTCGAGCTCAATTGTTGCATTATATTAAACTTCAAAATTCAATATGCGAAATTTATTGACGAAATGTGTTCAAATTCTGGGAGGCCGTGCGCATGCTGCTGTTTATAAGCACCGCGGAGGAGATCGCGGCCGGCGAGCTCGCGCACGCCGCCCGGCACCAACGGGAGGCCGGAAATAGCTCCAAGCCGAGCGGATCGGCACTTTATAAGCACCGCGGAGGAGATCGCGGTGCCTCATTGGACTTCCAGCCGCCGGCGAGCTCGCGCACCCGCCCGGCACATCCGGGAGGCCGTGCGCACGAGCCAAGTGGCCGAAAATAGCCCCCGCCGAGCGGATCGGCTGTTTATAAGCACCGCGGAGGTGGTCGCGGCGCCTCATTCGACTTCCAGCGGCCGGCGAGCTCGCGCACCCGCCCGGCACATCCGGGAGGCCGTGCGCACGAGCCAAGTGGCCGAAAATAGCCCCGCCGAGCGGATCGGCTGTTTATAAGCACCGCGGAGGTGGTCGCGGCGCCTCATTCGACTTCCAGCGGCCGGCGAGCCCACGCACCCGCCCGGCACATCCGGGAGGCCGTGCGCACGAGCCAAGTGGCCGAAAATAGCCCCCGCCGAGCGGATCGGCTGTTTATAAGCACCGCGGAGGTGGTCGCGGCGCCTCATTCGACTTCCAGCGGCCGGCGAGCTCGCGCACCCGCCCGGCACATCCGGGAGGCCGTGCGCACGAGCCAAGTGGCCGAAAATAGCCCCCGCCGAGCGGATCGGCTGTTTATAAGCACCGCGGAGGTGGTCGCGGCGCCTCATTCGACTTCCAGCGGCCGGCGAGCTCGCGCACCCGCCCGGCACATCCGGGAGGCCGTGCGCACGAGCCAAATGGCCGAAAATAGCCCCCGCCGAGCGGATCGGCTGTTTATAAGCACCGCGGAGGTGGTCGCGGCGCCTCATTCGACTTCAAGCGGCCGGCGAGCTCGCGCACCCGCCCGGCACATCCGGGAGGCCGTGTGCACGAGCCAAGTGGCCGAAAATAGTCCATGCCGAGCGGATCGGCTGTTTATAAGCACCGCGGAGGTGGTCGCGGCGCCTCATTCGACTTCCAGCAGCCAGCGAGCTCGCGCACCCGCCCGGCACATCCGGGAGGCCGTGCGCACGAGCCAAGTGGCCGAAAATAGCCCCCGCCGAGCGGATCGGCTGTTTATAAGCACCGCGGAGGTGGTCGCGGCGCCTCATTCGACTTCCAGCGGCCGGCGAGCTCGCGCACCCGCCCGGCACATCCGGGAGGCCGTGCGCACGAGCCAAGTGGCCGAAAATAGCCCCAGCCGAGCGGATCGGCAGTTTATAAGCACCGCGGAGGTGGTCGCGGCGCCTCATTCGACTTCCAGCGGCCGGCGAGCTCGCGCACCCGCCCGGCACATCCGGGAGGCCGTGCGCACGAGCCAAGTGGCCGAAAATAGCCCCCGCCGAGCGGATTGGCTGTTTATAAGCACCGCGGAGGTGGTCGCGGCGCCTCATTCGACTTCAAGCGGCCGGCGAGCTCGCGCACCCGCCCGGCACATCCGGGAGGCCGTGCGC
>NW_026061333.1:57500-60000 GCF_024217435.2 Syngnathus scovelli
TCCTTTCACAATTGACGTGGGAAAAAAAAAAAAAAAAGGCTTTCAGCACCTGGTATTCCCGGACGGTCACCCTTCCCTTTTGTTTTTTTTTTGTTTTTTTTACAACCAGGGCCGAAACAGGCTTTCTTCCAAGGCTTTTGGTGTTTTCTGGAAACATGGCTATCATGAAAAGTTATTGACAGCTTTTTATGCGGTAGCACGAATTTGCCGTTGCGACCTGCATTTTGCTGAATCAAAATAAATGCCTTGAAAAGTTTAAAAACACTTCATGGAAGTCACTTCACTGGTTTCTTTTATATCAAACAAATTGTTTTAGGTTATTCACCTGACATGTTTCGGCGGTTTCTTCCGCCTTCATCAGAGTGTCACAGATGTGATGGTGACGCGTCTTTATCAGCTGATGGATCAACATGTCAGGTGAATAACCTAAAACAATTTGTTTGATATAAAAGAAACCAGTGAAGTGATTAAATAAGGAAAAACAAAATGAACTTAGTACAATTACTTCATGGAAGTGTTGTGTTGGGTTCTTTTACAAGTCAAGCCTGCTGCTTTGAGTTCACAGGGAGCCATGCTCACTGTACATAGTCTGCTCTCTAGCGGTAAAAAATTTAACTACAATGCTGTGGATGTCACCACATAATATAGCTTTCAAACTCGTGTTATAGTTTCAATGTCGGAGTTTAAATTAGGCTTGCTGTTTCCGGATGCCATTCGTGATGGGTGTTGTAAAAAATAGCTTCTTAAACGATTGAAGTGCACATAAGAAAAAGAAAAAGCTTACAGCACCTGATATTCCCAGGCGGTCTCCCATCCAAGTACTAACCAGGCCCGACCCTACTTAGCTTCCGAGATCGGACGAGATCGGGCGTTCTCAGGGTAGTATGGCCGTAAGCCGTGAGGTGACCCAACATTTTGCATTTTATAGACACAATCGCCCCTGAAACTAGCGAGCGAGCCAATGAAGCCTTCAAAACTGCTTCGGCACATGGAGACCAAGCATCCTGCATTAAAAAACAAACCTTAACCACTTCGGGTTTCATTGTCTCCGATTACGCCTGGATGGGACCGGCTCGTTTCTGAGAAACAAGCTCGGTGCTCCCAATAACTCAACGTAATGGTGACTTTTATTTTTATGTGGTTTATATTTGTTTTTATGCCAGTCGTATCATTTTATTTAATCGTATTTACCGTATTTGCCGGTGTACAGGTCGACTCGGTGTATAAGTCGACCCCCTAAAATTCGACGAAAATTTACGATTTTATGATATATCCTTTGTATAAGTCGAGCTCAATTGTTGCATTATATTAAACTTCAAAATTCAATATGCGAAATTTATTGACGAAATGTGTTCAAATTCTGGGAGGCCGTGCGCATGCTGCTGTTTATAAGCACCGCGGAGGAGATCGCGGCCGGCGAGCTCGCGCACGCCGCCCGGCACCAACGGGAGGCCGGAAATAGCTCCAAGCCGAGCGGATCGGCACTTTATAAGCACCGCGGAGGAGATCGCGGCGCCTCATTGGACTTCCAGCCGCCGGCGAGCTCGCGCACCCGCCCGGCACATCCGGGAGGCCGTGCGCACGAGCCAAGTGGCCGAAAATAGCCCCCGCCGAGCGGATCGGCTGTTTATAAGCACCGCGGAGGTGGTCGCGGCGCCTCATTCGACTTCCAGCGGCCGGCGAGCTCGCGCACCCGCCCGGCACATCCGGGAGGCCGTGCGCACGAGCCAAGTGGCCGAAAATAGCCCCCGCCGAGCGGATCGGCTGTTTATAAGCACCGCGGAGGTGGTCGGGCGCCTCATTCGACTTCCAGCGGCCGGCGAGCTCGCGCACCCGCCCGGCACATCCGGGAGGCCGTGCGCACGAGCCAAGTGGCCGAAAATAGCCCCCGCCGAGCGGATCGGCTGTTTATAAGCACCGCGGAGGTGGTCGCGGCGCCTCATTCGACTTCCAGCGGCCGGCGAGCTCGCGCACCCGCCCGGCACATCCGGGAGGCCGTGCGCACGAGCCAAGTGGCCGAAAATAGCCCCCGCCGAGCGGATCGGCTGTTTATAAGCACCGCGGAGGTGGTCGCGGCGCCTCATTCGACTTCCAGCGGCCGGCGAGCTCGCGCACCCGCCCGGCACATCCGGGAGGCCGTGCGCACGAGCCAAGTGGCCGAAAATAGCCCCCGCCGAGCGGATCGGCTGTTTATAAGCACCGCGGAGGTGGTCGCGGCGCCTCATTCGACTTCCAGCGGCCGGCGAGCTCGCGCACCCGCCCGGCACATCCGGGAGGCCGTGCGCACGAGCCAAGTGGCCGAAAATAGCCCCCGCCGAGCGGATCGGCTGTTTATAAGCACCGCGGAGGTGGTCGCGGCGCCTCATTCGACTTCCAGCGGCCGGCGAGCTCGCGCACCCGCCCGGCACATCCGGGAGGCCGTGCGCACGAGCCAAGTGGCCGAAAATAGCCCCCGCCGAGCGGATCGGCTGTTTATAAGCACCGCGGAGGTGGTCGCGGC
>NW_026061333.1:72500-77500 GCF_024217435.2 Syngnathus scovelli
TTCGACTTCCAGCGGCCGGCGAGCTCGCGCACCCGCCCGGCACATCCGGGAGGCCGTGCGCACGAGCCAAGTGGCCGAAAATAGCCCCCGCCGAGCGGATCGGCTGTTTAAAAGCACCGCGGAGGTGGTCGCGGCGCCTCATTCGACTTCCAGCGGCCGGCGAGCTCGCGCACCCGCCCGGCACATCCGGGAGGCCGTGCGCACGAGCCAAGTGGCCGAAAATAGCCCCCGCCGAGCGGATCGGCTGTTTATAAGCACCGCGGAGGTGGTCGCGGCGCCTCATTCGACTTCAAGCGGCCGGCGAGCCCGCGCACCCGCCCGGCACATCCGGGAGGCCGTGTGCACGAGCCAAGTGGCCGAAAATAGTCCATGCCGAGCGGATCGGCTGTTTATAAGCACCGCGGAGGTGGTCGCGGCGCCTCATTCGACTTCCAGCGGCCAGCGAGCTCGCGCACCCGCCCGGCACATCCGGGAGGCCGTGCGCACGAGCCAAGTGGCCGAAAATAGCCCCCGCCGAGCGGATCGGCTGTTTATAAGCACCGCGGAGGTGGTCGCGGCGCCTCATTCGACTTCAAGCGGCCGGCGAGCTCGCGCACCCGCCCGGCACATCCGGGAGGCCGTGCGCACGAGCCAAGTGGCCGAAAATAGCCCCCGCCGAGCGGATCGGCTGTTTATAAGCACCGCGGAGGTGGTCGCGGCGCCTCATTCGACTTCCAGCGGCCGGCGAGCCCGCGCACCCGCCTGGCACATCCGGGAGGCCGTGCGCACGAGCCAAGTGGCCGAAAATAGCCCCCGCCGAGCGGATCGGCTGTTTATAAGCACCGCGGGGGTGGTCGCGGCGCCTCATTCGACTTCCAGCGGCCGGCGAGCTCGCGCACCCGCCCGGCACATCCGGGAGGCCGTGCGCACGAGCCAAGTGGCCGAAAATAGCCCCCGCCGAGCGGATCGGCTGTTTATAAGCACCGCGGAGGTGGTCGCGGCGCCTCATTCGACTTCCAGCGGCCGGCGAGCCTGCGCACCCGCCCGGCACATCCGGGAGGCCGTGCGCACGAGCCAAGTGGCCGAAAATAGCCCCCGCCGAGCGGATCGGCTGTTTATAAGCACCGCGGAGGTGGCCGCGGCGCCTCATTCGACTTCCAGCGGCCGGCGAGCTCGCGCACCCGCCCGGCACATCCGGGAGGCCGTGCGCACGAGCCAAGTGGCCGAAAATAGCCCCCGCCGAGCGGATCGGCTGTTTATAAGCACCGCGGAGGTGGTCGCGGCGCCTCATTCGACTTCCAGCGGCCGGCGAGCTCGCGCACCCGCCCGGCACATCCGGGAGGCTGTGCGCACGAGCCAAGTGGCCGAAAATAGCCCCCGCCGAGCGGATCGGCTGTTTATAAGCACCGCGGAGGTGGTCGCGGCGCCTCATTCGACTTCCAGCGGCCGGCGAGATCGCGCACCCGCCCGGCACATCCGGGAGGCCGTGCGCACGAGCCAAGTGGCCGAAAATAGCCCCCGCCGAGCGGATCGGCTGTTTATAAGCACCGCGGAGGTGGTCGCGGCGCCTCATTCGACTTCCAGCGGGCCGCGCACTCGCGCACGCCGCCCGGTTCAAATTTTCTAAGTGCAACGCACAATGAGATGCATGAGAAACGGCCTTGGTTACCATCACATTTGAAGCGATGAGTACGAAGTTAAATTTTATGACTCGGTGTATAAGTCGAGGTCGATTTTTTTCGGTCGATTTTGGATCGAAAAAGGTCGACCAATACACCGGCAAATACGGTATATATATACTTATTATAAATGAAGTATTTATTTATATAGATTTATTGTTTATTTATATATATAAAGGGAGGTCCGCAAAAATATTTCTGACGCATAGCCGGTCCGTGGCGCAAGAAAGGTTGGGGACCACTAGTCTAAAAGAATCTGGCCGTAACTGGAATAGGGTTCTACGCGAATGCCCAACGGAAAAGTGAAGTGCACAAAACCTGCATTTGGCTGTATCAAAATAAATGTCATGAAAAAGGTAAAAACACTACATGGAAGCGCAATGTGTTGTGCTGGGTTCTTTTACAAGTAAAGACTGCTGCTTTGAGTTCACAGGGAGCCATGCTCTTTATTCACTGTACATAGAGGTTTTTAACTCGTGTTGTAGTTTCAGTGTCGGAGTTCAAACTAGGCTTGCAGTTTCCGAATGCCATTCGTGATGGGTGCTGTAAAAAGTTCTTGGCTTAAACGATTGAAGTGCACATAAGAAAAAAAAAAAAAAAAGAGCTTGAAGTGCACATAAGAAAAAGAAAAAGCTTACAGTACCTGGTATTCCCAGGCAGTCTCCCATCCAAGTACTAACCAGGCCCAACCCTGCTTAGCTTCGGAGATCAGACGAGATCAGGCGTTCTCAGGGTAGTATGGCCGTAAGCCGTGAGGTGACCCAACATTTTGCATTTTATAGACACAATCGCCCTTGAAACTAGCGAGCAAGCCAATGAAGCCTTCAAAACTGCTTCGGCACATGGAGACCAAGCATCCTGCATTAAAAGACAAACCTTAACCACTTTGGGTTTCATTGTCTCCGATTAAGCCTTGATGGGACCGGCTCGTTTCTGAGAAACAAGCTCGGTGCTCCCAATAATTCAACGTAATAGTGACTTTTATTTTTATGTGGTTTATATTTGTTTTTATGCCAGTCGTATCATTTTATTTAATCCTATTTATATATATTTATTATAAATGTAGTATTTATTTATATAGATTTATTGTTTATTTATATATATAAAGGCAGGTCCGCAAAAATATTTCTGACGCGTAGCCGGTCCGTGGCGCAAGAAAGTTTGGGTACCACTAGTCTAAAAGAATCTGGCCGTAACTGGAATAGGGTTCTACGCGAATGCCCAACGGAAAAGTGAAGTGCACAAAACCTGCATTTGGCTGTATCAAAATAAATGTCATGAAAAAGGTAAAAACACTACATGGAAGCACAATGTGTTGTGCTGGGATCTTTTACAAGTAAAGACTGCTGCTTTGAGTTCACAGGGAGCCATGCTCTTTATTCACTGTACATAGTCTGTCCTCTAGCGGTAAAAACGTGAACTGCAATGCTATGGCTGTCGCCACACAATGTAGGTTTTAAACTCGTGTTGTAGTTTCAGTGTCGGAGTTCAAACTAGGCTTGCAGTTTCCGAATGCCATTCTTGATGGGTGCTGTAAAAAGTTCTTGGCTTAAACGATTGAAGTGCACATAAGAAAAAAAAAAAAAAAAAAAAAGCTTACGGTAACTGGTATTCCCAGGCGGTCTCCCATCCAAGTACTAACCAGGCCCGACCCTGCTTAGCCTCCGAGATCGGACGAGATCGGGCGCTCTCAGGGTAGTATGGCCGTAAGCCGTGAGACCGCTCAGAATTTTTCATTTTATAGACACAATCGCCCCTGAAACCATGCCAAGCAGCGGCGGGACTTGATGGCTGTGGTAAAAGTTTCCTTTCACAATTGACGTGGGAAAAAAAAAAAAAAAAAAGGCTTTCAGCACCTGGTATTCCCGGACGGTCACCCTTCACTTTTGTTTTTTTTTGTTTTTTTTACAACCAGGGCCGAAACAGTCTTTCTTCCAAGGCTTTTGGTGTTTTCTGGAAACATGGCTATCATGAAAAGTTATTGACAGCTTTTTATGCGGTAGCACGAATTTGCCGTTGCGACCTGCATTTTGCTGAATCAAAATAAATGCCTTGAAAAGTTTAAAAACACTTCATGGAAGTGTTGTGTTGGGTTCTTTTACAAGTCAAGCCTGCTGCTTTGAGTTCACAGGGAGCCATGCTCACTGTACATAGTCTGGTCTCTAGCGGTAAAAAATTTAACTACAATGCTGTGGATGTCACCACATAATATAGCTTTCAAACTCGTGTTATAGTTTCAATGTCGGAGTTTAAATTAGGCTTGCTGTTTCCGGATGCCATTCGTGATGGGTGTTGTAAAAAATAGCTTCTTAAACGATTGAAGTGCACATAAGAAAAAGAAAAAGCTTAAAGCACCTGGTATTCCCAGGCGGTCTCCCATCCAAGTACTAACCAGGCCCGACCCTGCTTAGCTTCCGAGATCGGACGAGATCGGGCGTTCTCAGGGTAGTATGGCCGTAAGCCGTGAGGTGACCCAACATTTTGCATTTTATAGACACAATCGCCCCTGAAACTAGCGAGCGAGCCAATGAAGCCTTCAAAACTGCTTCGGCACATGGAGACCAAGCATCCTGCATTAAAAGACAAACCTTAACCACTTCGGGTTTCATTGTCTCCGATTACGCCTGGATGGGACCGGCTCGTTTCTGAGAAACAAGCTCGGTGCTCCCAATAATTCAACGTAATGGTGACTTTTATTTTTATGTGGTTTATATTTGTTTTTATGCCAGTCGTATCATTTTATTTAATCGTATTTACCGTATTTGCCGGTGTACAGGTCGACTCGGTGTATAAGTCGACCCCCTAAAATTCGACGGAAATTTACGATTTTATGATATATCCTTTGTATAAGTCGAGCTCAATTGTTGCATTATATTAAACTTCAAAATTCAATATGCGAAATTTATTGACGAAATGTGTTCAAATTCTGGGAGGCCGTGCGCATGCTGCTGTTTATAAGCACCGCGGAGGAGATCGCGGCCGGCGAGCTCGCGCACGCCGCCCGGCACCAACGGGAGGCCGGAAATAGCTCCAAGCCGAGCGGATCGGCACTTTATAAGCACCGCGGAGGAGATCGCGGCGCCTCATTGGACTTCCAGCGGCCGGCGAGCTCGCGCACCCGCCCGGCACATCCGGGAGGCCGTGCGCACGAGCCAAGTGGCCGAAAATAGCCCCCGCCGAGCGGATCGGCTGTTTATAAGCACCGCGGAGGTGGTCGCGGCGCCTCATTCGACTTCCAGCGGCCGGCGAGCTCGCGCACCCGCCCGGCACATCCGGGAGGCCGTGCGCACGAGCCAAGTGGCCGAAAATAGCCCCCGCCGAAGGGATCGGCTGTTTATAAGC
>NW_026061333.1:82500-95000 GCF_024217435.2 Syngnathus scovelli
AAGTCGAGCTCAATTGTTGCATTATATTAAACTTCAAAATTCAATATGCGAAATTTATTGACGAAATGTGTTCAAATTCTGGGAGGCCGTGCGCATGCTGCTGTTTATAAGCACCGCGGAGGAGATCGCGGCCGGCGAGCTCGCGCACGCCGCCCGGCACCAACGGGAGGCCGGAAATAGCTCCAAGCCGAGCGGATCGGCACTTTATAAGCACCGCGGAGGAGATCGCGGCGCCTCATTGGACTTCCAGCCGCCGGCGAGCTCGCGCACCCGCCCGGCACATCCGGGAGGCCGTGCGCACAAGCCAAGTGGCCGAAAATAGCCCCCGCCGAGCGGATCGGCTGTTTATAAGCACCGCGGAGGTGGTCGCGGCGCCTCATTCGACTTCCAGCGGCCGGCGAGCTCGCGCACCCGCCCGGCACATCCGGGAGGCCGTGCGCACGAGCCAAGTGGCCGAAAATAGCCCCGCCGAGCGGATCGGCTGTTTATAAGCACCGCGGAGGTGGTCGCGGCGCCTCATTCGACTTCCAGCGGCCGGCGAGCCCGCGCACCCGCCCGGCACATCCGGGAGGCCGTGCGCACGAGCCAAGTGGCCGAAAATAGCCCCCGCCGAGCGGATCGGCTGTTTATAAGCACCGCGGAGGTGGTCGCGGCGCCTCATTCGACTTCCAGCGGCCGGCGAGCTCGCGCACCCGCCCGGCACATCCGGGAGGCCGTGCGCACGAGCCAAGTGGCCGAAAATAGCCCCCGCCGAGCGGATCGGCTGTTTAAAAGCACCGCGGAGGTGGTCGCGGCGCCTCATTCGACTTCCAGCGGCCGGCGAGCTCGCGCACCCGCCCGGCACATCCGGGAGGCCGTGCGCACGAGCCAAGTGGCCGAAAATAGCCCCCGCCGAGCGGATCGGCTGTTTATAAGCACCGCGGAGGTGGTCGCGGCGCCTCATTCGACTTCAAGCGGCCGGCGAGCTCGCGCACCCGCCCGGCACATCCGGGAGGCCGTGTGCACGAGCCAAGTGGCCGAAAATAGTCCATGCCGAGCGGATCGGCTGTTTATAAGCACCGCGGAGGTGGTCGCGGCGCCTCATTCGACTTCCAGCGGCCAGCGAGCTCGCGCACCCGCCCGGCACATCCGGGAGGCCGTGCGCACGAGCCAAGTGGCCGAAAATAGCCCCCGCCGAGCGGATCGGCTGTTTATAAGCACCGCGGAGGTGGTCGCGGCGCCTCATTCGACTTCAAGCGGCCGGCGAGCTCGCGCACCCGCCCGGCACATCCGGGAGGCCGTGCGCACGAGCCAAGTGGCCGAAAATAGCCCCCGCCGAGCGGATCGGCTGCTTATAAGCACCGCGGAGGTGGTCGCGGCGCCTCATTCGACTTCCAGCGGCCGGCGAGCCCGCGCACCCGCCTGGCACATCCGGGAGGCCGTGCGCACGAGCCAAGTGGCCGAAAATAGCCCCCGCCGAGCGGATCGGCTGTTTATAAGCACCGCGGGGGTGGTCGCGGCGCCTCATTCGACTTCCAGCGGCCGGCGAGCTCGCGCACCCGCCCGGCACATCCGGGAGGCCGTGCGCACGAGCCAAGTGGCCGAAAATAGCCCCCGCCGAGCGGATCGGCTGTTTATAAGCACCGCGGAGGTGGTCGCGGCGCCTCATTCGACTTCCAGCGGCCGGCGAGCCTGCGCACCCGCCCGGCACATCCGGGAGGCCGTGCGCACGAGCCAAGTGGCCGAAAATAGCCCCCGCCGAGCGGATCGGCTGTTTATAAGCACCGCGGAGGTGGCCGCGGCGCCTCATTCGACTTCCAGCGGCCGGCGAGCTCGCGCACCCGCCCGGCACATCCGGGAGGCCGTGCGCACGAGCCAAGTGGCCGAAAATAGCCCCCGCCGAGCGGATCGGCTGTTTATAAGCACCGCGGAGGTGGTCGCGGCGCCTCATTCGACTTCCAGCGGCCGGCGAGCTCGCGCACCCGCCCGGCACATCCGGGAGGCTGTGCGCACGAGCCAAGTGGCCGAAAATAGCCCCCGCCGAGCGGATCGGCTGTTTATAAGCACCGCGGAGGTGGTCGCGGCGCCTCATTCGACTTCCAGCGGCCGGCGAGATCGCGCACCCGCCCGGCACATCCGGGAGGCCGTGCGCACGAGCCAAGTGGCCGAAAATAGCCCCCGCCGAGCGGATCGGCTGTTTATAAGCACCGCGGAGGTGGTCGCGGCGCCTCATTCGACTTCCAGCGGGCCGCGCACTCGCGCACGCCGCCCGGTTCAAATTTTCTAAGTGCAACGCACAATGAGATGCATGAGAAACGGCCTTGGTTACCATCACATTTGAAGCGATGAGTACGAAGTTAAATTTTATGACTCGGTGTATAAGTCGAGGTCGATTTTTTTCGGTCGATTTTGGATCGAAAAAGGTCGACCAATACACCGGCAAATACGGTATATATATACTTATTATAAATGAAGTATTTATTTATATAGATTTATTGTTTATTTATATATATAAAGGGAGGTCCGCAAAAATATTTCTGACGCATAGCCGGTCCGTGGCGCAAGAAAGGTTGGGGACCACTAGTCTAAAAGAATCTGGCCGTAACTGGAATAGGGTTCTACGCGAATGCCCAACGGAAAAGTGAAGTGCACAAAACCTGCATTTGGCTGTATCAAAATAAATGTCATGAAAAAGGTAAAAACACTACATGGAAGCGCAATGTGTTGTGCTGGGTTCTTTTACAAGTAAAGACTGCTGCTTTGAGTTCACAGGGAGCCATGCTCTTTATTCACTGTACATAGAGGTTTTTAACTCGTGTTGTAGTTTCAGTGTCGGAGTTCAAACTAGGCTTGCAGTTTCCGAATGCCATTCGTGATGGGTGCTGTAAAAAGTTCTTGGCTTAAACGATTGAAGTGCACATAAGAAAAAAAAAAAAAAAAGAGCTTGAAGTGCACATAAGAAAAAGAAAAAGCTTACAGTACCTGGTATTCCCAGGCAGTCTCCCATCCAAGTACTAACCAGGCCCAACCCTGCTTAGCTTCGGAGATCAGACGAGATCAGGCGTTCTCAGGGTAGTATGGCCGTAAGCCGTGAGGTGACCCAACATTTTGCATTTTATAGACACAATCGCCCTTGAAACTAGCGAGCAAGCCAATGAAGCCTTCAAAACTGCTTCGGCACATGGAGACCAAGCATCCTGCATTAAAAGACAAACCTTAACCACTTTGGGTTTCATTGTCTCCGATTAAGCCTTGATGGGACCGGCTCGTTTCTGAGAAACAAGCTCGGTGCTCCCAATAATTCAACGTAATAGTGACTTTTATTTTTATGTGGTTTATATTTGTTTTTATGCCAGTCGTATCATTTTATTTAATCCTATTTATATATATTTATTATAAATGTAGTATTTATTTATATAGATTTATTGTTTATTTATATATATAAAGGCAGGTCCGCAAAAATATTTCTGACGCGTAGCCGGTCCGTGGCGCAAGAAAGTTTGGGTACCACTAGTCTAAAAGAATCTGGCCGTAACTGGAATAGGGTTCTACGCGAATGCCCAACGGAAAAGTGAAGTGCACAAAACCTGCATTTGGCTGTATCAAAATAAATGTCATGAAAAAGGTAAAAACACTACATGGAAGCACAATGTGTTGTGCTGGGATCTTTTACAAGTAAAGACTGCTGCTTTGAGTTCACAGGGAGCCATGCTCTTTATTCACTGTACATAGTCTGTCCTCTAGCGGTAAAAACGTGAACTGCAATGCTATGGCTGTCGCCACACAATGTAGGTTTTAAACTCGTGTTGTAGTTTCAGTGTCGGAGTTCAAACTAGGCTTGCAGTTTCCGAATGCCATTCTTGATGGGTGCTGTAAAAAGTTCTTGGCTTAAACGATTGAAGTGCACATAAGAAAAAAAAAAAAAAAAAAAAAGCTTACGGTAACTGGTATTCCCAGGCGGTCTCCCATCCAAGTACTAACCAGGCCCGACCCTGCTTAGCCTCCGAGATCGGACGAGATCGGGCGCTCTCAGGGTAGTATGGCCGTAAGCCGTGAGACCGCTCAGAATTTTTCATTTTATAGACACAATCGCCCCTGAAACCATGCCAAGCAGCGGCGGGACTTGATGGCTGTGGTAAAAGTTTCCTTTCACAATTGACGTGGGAAAAAAAAAAAAAAAAAGGCTTTCAGCACCTGGTATTCCCGGACGGTCACCCTTCACTTTTGTTTTTTTTTGTTTTTTTTACAACCAGGGCCGAAACAGTCTTTCTTCCAAGGCTTTTGGTGTTTTCTGGAAACATGGCTATCATGAAAAGTTATTGACAGCTTTTTATGCGGTAGCACGAATTTGCCGTTGCGACCTGCATTTTGCTGAATCAAAATAAATGCCTTGAAAAGTTTAAAAACACTTCATGGAAGTGTTGTGTTGGGTTCTTTTACAAGTCAAGCCTGCTGCTTTGAGTTCACAGGGAGCCATGCTCACTGTACATAGTCTGGTCTCTAGCGGTAAAAAATTTAACTACAATGCTGTGGATGTCACCACATAATATAGCTTTCAAACTCGTGTTATAGTTTCAATGTCGGAGTTTAAATTAGGCTTGCTGTTTCCGGATGCCATTCGTGATGGGTGTTGTAAAAAATAGCTTCTTAAACGATTGAAGTGCACATAAGAAAAAGAAAAAGCTTAAAGCACCTGGTATTCCCAGGCGGTCTCCCATCCAAGTACTAACCAGGCCCGACCCTGCTTAGCTTCCGAGATCGGACGAGATCGGGCGTTCTCAGGGTAGTATGGCCGTAAGCCGTGAGGTGACCCAACATTTTGCATTTTATAGACACAATCGCCCCTGAAACTAGCGAGCGAGCCAATGAAGCCTTCAAAACTGCTTCGGCACATGGAGACCAAGCATCCTGCATTAAAAGACAAACCTTAACCACTTCGGGTTTCATTGTCTCCGATTACGCCTGGATGGGACCGGCTCGTTTCTGAGAAACAAGCTCGGTGCTCCCAATAATTCAACGTAATGGTGACTTTTATTTTTATGTGGTTTATATTTGTTTTTATGCCAGTCGTATCATTTTATTTAATCGTATTTACCGTATTTGCCGGTGTACAGGTCGACTCGGTGTATAAGTCGACCCCCTAAAATTCGACGGAAATTTACGATTTTATGATATATCCTTTGTATAAGTCGAGCTCAATTGTTGCATTATATTAAACTTCAAAATTCAATATGCGAAATTTATTGACGAAATGTGTTCAAATTCTGGGAGGCCGTGCGCATGCTGCTGTTTATAAGCACCGCGGAGGAGATCGCGGCCGGCGAGCTCGCGCACGCCGCCCGGCACCAACGGGAGGCCGGAAATAGCTCCAAGCCGAGCGGATCGGCACTTTATAAGCACCGCGGAGGAGATCGCGGCGCCTCATTGGACTTCCAGCGGCCGGCGAGCTCGCGCACCCGCCCGGCACATCCGGGAGGCCGTGCGCACGAGCCAAGTGGCCGAAAATAGCCCCCGCCGAGCGGATCGGCTGTTTATAAGCACCGCGGAGGTGGTCGCGGCGCCTCATTCGACTTCCAGCGGCCGGCGAGCTCGCGCACCCGCCCGGCACATCCGGGAGGCCGTGCGCACGAGCCAAGTGGCCGAAAATAGCCCCCGCCGAAGGGATCGGCTGTTTATAAGCACCGCGGAGGTGGTCGGGCGCCTCATTCGACTTCCAGCGGCCGGCGAGCTCGCGCACCCGCCCGGCACATCCGGGAGGCCGTGCGCACGAGCCAAGTGGCCGAAAATAGCCCCCGCCGAACGGATCGGCTGTTTATAAGCACCGCGGAGGTGGTCGCGGCGCCTCATTCGACTTCCAGCGGCCGGCGAGCTCGCGCACCCGCCCGGCACATCCGGGAGGCCGTGCGCACGAGCCAAGTGGCCGAAAATAGCCCCCGCCGAGCGGATCGGTTGTTTATAAGCACCGCGGAGGTGGTCGCGGCGCCTCATTCGACTTCCAGCGGCCGGCGAGCTCGCGCACCCGCCCGGCACATCCGAGAGGCCGTGCGCACGAGCCAAGTGGCCGAAAATAGCCCCCGCCGAGCGGATCGGCTGTTTATAAGCACCGCGGAGGTGGTCGCGGCGCCTCATTCGACTTCCAACGGCCGGCGAGCTCGCGCACCCGCCCGGCACATCCGGGAGGCCGTGCGCACGAGCCAAGTGGCCGAAAATAGCCCCCGCCGAGCGGATCGGCTGTTTATAAGCACCGCGGAGGTGGTTGCGGCGCCTCATTCGACTTCCAGCGGCCGGCGAGCTCGCGCACCCGCCCGGCACATCCGGGAGGCCGTGCGCACGAGCCAAGTGTCCGAAAATAGCCCCCGCCGAGCGGATCGGCTGTTTATAAGCACCGCGGAGGTGGTCGCGGCGCCTCATTCGACTTCCAGCGGCCGGCGAGCTCGCGCACCCGCCCGGCACATCCGGGAGGCCGTGCGCACGAGCCAAGTGGCCGAAAATAGCCCCCGCCGAGCGGATCGGCTGTTTATAAGCACCGCGGAGGTGGTCGCGGCGCCTCATTCGACTTCCAGCGGGCCGCGCACTCGCGCACGCCGCCCGGTTCAAATTTTCTAAATGCAACGCACAATGAGATGCATGAGAAACGGCCTTGGTTACCATCACATTTGAAGCGATGAATACGAAGTTAAATTTTATGACTCGGTGTATAAGTCGAGGTCGATTTTTTTCGGTCGATTTTGGATCGAAAAAGGTCGACCAATACACCGGCAAATACGGTATATATACTTATTATAAATGTAGTATTTATTTATATTGATTTATTGTTTATTTATATATATAAAGGCAGGTCCGCAAAAATATTTCTGACGCGTAGCCGGTCCGTGGCGCAAGAAAGGTTGGGGACCACTAGTCTAAAAGAATCTGGCCGTAACTGGAATAGGGTTCTACGCGAATGCCCAACGGAAAAGTGAAGTGCACAAAACCTGCATTTGGCTGTATCAAAATAAATGTCATGAAAAAGGTAAAAACACTACATGGAAGCGCAATGTGTTGTGCTGGGTTCTTTTACAAGTAAAGACTGCTGCTTTGAGTTCACAGGGAGCCATGCTCTTTATTCACTGTACATAGAGGTTTTGAACTCGTGTTGTAGTTTCAGTGTCGGAGTTCAAACTAGGCTTGCAGTTTCCGAATGCCATTCGTGATGGGTGTTGTAAAAAGGTCTTGGCTTAAACGATTGAAGTGCACATAAGAAAAAAAAAAAAAAAAAAAAAGAGCTTGAATTGCACATAAGAAAAAGAAAAAGCTTACAGCACCTGGTATTCCCAGGCAGTCTCCCATCCAAGTACTAACCAGGCCCGACCCTGCTTAGCTTCCGAGATAAGACGAGATCAGGCGTTCTCAGGGTAGTATGGCCGTAAGCCGTGAGGTGACCCAACATTTTGCATTTTATAGACACAATCGCCCCTGAAACTAGCGAGCAAGCCAATGAAGCCTTCAAAACTGCTTCGGCACATGGAGACCAAGCATCCTGCATTAAAAGACAAACCTTAACCACTTCGGGTTTCATTGTCTCCGATTACGCCTGGATGGGACCGGCTCGTTTCTGAGAAACAAGCTCGGTGCTCCCAATAATTCAACGTAATGGTGACTTTTATTTTTATGTGGTTTATATTTGTTTTTATGCCAGTCGTATCATTTTATTTAATCCTATTTATATATATTTATTATAAATGTAGTATTTATTTATATAGATTTATTGTTTATTTATATATATAAAGGCAGGTCCGCAAAAATATTTCTGACGCGTAGCCGGTCCGTGGCGCAAGAAAGTTTGGGGACCACTAGTCTAAAAGAATCTGGCCGTAACTGGAATAGGGTTCTACGCGAATGCCCAACGGAAAAGTGAAGTGCACAAAACCTGCATTTGGCTGTATCAAAATAAATGTCATGAAAAAGGTAAAAACACTACATGGAAGCGCAATGTGTTGTGCTGGGTTCTTTTACAAGTAAAGACTGCTGCTTTGAGTTCACAGGGAGCCATGCTCTTTATTCACTGTACATAGTCTGTCCTCTAGCGGTAAAAACGTGAACTGCAATGCTATGGCTGTCGCCACACAATGTAGGTTTTAAACTCGTGTTGTAGTTTCAGTGTCGGAGTTCAAACTAGGCTTGCAGTTTCCGAATGCCATTCGTGATGGGTGCTGTAAAAAGTTCTTGGCTTAAACGATTGAAGTGCACATAAGAAAAAAAAAAAAAAAAAAAAAGCTTACGGTAACTGGTATTCCCAGGCGGTCTCCCATCCAAGTACTAACCAGGCCCGACCCTGCTTAGCCTCCGAGATCGGACGAGAGCGGGCGCTCTCAGGGTAGTATTGCCGTAAGCCGTGAGACCGCTCAGAATTTTTCATTTTATAGACACAATCGCCCCTGAAACCATGCCAAGCAGCGGCGGGACTTGATGGCTGTGGTAAAAGTTTCCTTTCACAATTGACGTGGGAAAAAAAAAAAAAAAAGGCTTTCAGCACCTGGTATTCCCGGACGGTCACCCTTCCCTTTTGTTTTTTTTTTTTGTTTTTTTTACAACCAGGGCCGAAACAGGCTTTCTTCCAAGGCTTTTGGTGTTTTCTGGAAACATGGCTATCATGAAAAGTTATTGACAGCTTTTTATGCGGTAGCACGAATTTGCCGTTGCGACCTGCATTTTGCTGAATCAAAATAAATGCCTTGAAAAGTTTAAAAACACTTCATGGAAGTCACTTCACTGGTTTCTTTTATATCAAACAAATTGTTTTAGGTTATTCACCTGACATGTTTCGGCGGTTTCTTCCGCCTTCATCAGAGTGTCACAGATGTGATGGTGACGCGTCTTTATCAGCTGATGGATCAACATGTCAGGTGAATAACCTAAAACAATTTGTTTGATATAAAAGAAACCAGTGAAGTGATTAAATAAGGAAAAACAAAATGAACTTAGTACAATTACTTCATGGAAGTGTTGTGTTGGGTTCTTTTACAAGTCAAGCCTGCTGCTTTGAGTTCACAGGGAGCCATGCTCACTGTACATAGTCTGCTCTCTAGCGGTAAAAAATTTAACTACAATGCTGTGGATGTCACCACATAATATAGCTTTCAAACTCGTGTTATAGTTTCAATGTCGGAGTTTAAATTAGGCTTGCTGTTTCCGGATGCCATTCGTGATGGGTGTTGTAAAAAATAGCTTCTTAAACGATTGAAGTGCACATAAGAAAAAGAAAAAGCTTACAGCACCTGGTATTCCCAGGCGGTCTCCCATCCAAGTACTAACCAGGCCCGACCCTGCTTAGCTTCCGAGATCGGACGAGATCGGGCGTTCTCAGGGTAGTATGGCCGTAAGCCGTGAGGTGACCCAACATTTTGCATTTTATAGACACAATCGCCCCTGAAACTAGCGAGCGAGCCAATGAAGCCTTCAAAACTGCTTCGGCACATGGAGACCAAGCATCCTGCATTAAAAGACAAACCTTAACCACTTCGGGTTTCATTGTCTCCGATTACGCCTGGATGGGACCGGCTCGTTTCTGAGAAACAAGCTCGGTGCTCCCAATAATTCAACGTAATGGTGACTTTTATTTTTATGTGGTTTATATTTGTTTTTATGCCAGTCGTATCATTTTATTTAATCGTATTTACCGTATTTGCCGGTGTACAGGTCGACTCGGTGTATAAGTCGACCCCCTAAAATTCGACGGAAATTTACGATTTCATGATATATCCTTTGTATAAGTCGAGCTCAATTGTTGCATTATATTAAACTTCAAAATTCAATAAGCGAAATTTATTGACGAAATGTGTTCAAATTCTGGGAGGCCGTGCGCATGCTGCTGTTTATAAGCACCGCGGAGGAGATCGCGGCCGGCGAGCTCGCGCACGCCGCCCGGCACCAACGGGAGGCCGGAAATAGCTCCAAGCCGAGCGGATCGGCACTTTATAAGCACCGCGGAGGAGATCGCGGCGCCTCATTGGACTTCCAGCCGCCGGCGAGCTCGCGCACCCGCCCGGCACATCCGGGAGGCCGTGCGCACGAGCCAAGTGGCCGAAAATAGCCCCCGCCGAGCGGATCGGCTGTTTATAAGCACCGCGGAGGTGGTCGCGGCGCCTCATTCGACTTCCAGCGGCCGGCGAGCTCGCGCACCCGCCCGGCACATCCGGGAGGCCGTGCGCACGAGCCAAGTGGCCGAAAATAGCCCCCGCCGAGCGGATCGGCTGTTTATAAGCACCGCGGAGGTGGTCGGGCGCCTCATTCGACTTCCAGCGGCCGGCGAGCTCGCGCACCCGCCCGGCACATCCGGGAGGCCGTGCGCACGAGCCAAGTGGCCGAAAATAGCCCCCGCCGAGCGGATCGGCTGTTTATAAGCACCGCGGAGGTGGTCGCGGCGCCTCATTCGACTTCCAGCGGCCGGCGAGCTCGCGCACCCGCCCGGCACATCCGGGAGGCCGTGCGCACGAGCCAAGTGGCCGAAAATAGCCCCCGCCGAGCGGATCGGCTGTTTATAAGCACCGCGGAGGTGGCCGCGGCGCCTCATTCGACTTCCAGCGGCCGGCGAGCTCGCGCACCCGCCCGGCACATCCGGGAGGCCGTGCGCACGAGCCAAGTGGCCGAAAATAGCCCCCGCCGAGCGGATCGGCTGTTTATAAGCACCGCGGAGGTGGTCGCGGCGCCTCATTCGACTTCCAGCGGCCGGCGAGCTCGCGCACCCGCCCGGAACATCCGGGAGGCCGTGCGCACGAGTCAAGTGGCCGAAAATAGCCCCCGCCGAGCGGATTGGCTGTTTATAAGCACCGCGGAGGTGGTCGCGGCGCCTCATTCGACTTCCAGCGGCCGGCGAGCTCGCGCACCCGCCCGGCACATCCGGGAGGCCGTGCGCACGAGCCAAGTGGCCGAAAATAGCCCCCGCCGAGCGGATCGGCTGTTTATAAGCACCGCGGAGGTGGTCGCGGCGCCTCATTCGACTTCCGGCGGGCGGCGAGCTCGCGCACCCGCCCGGCACATCCGGGAGGCCGTGCGCACGAGCCAAGTGGCCGAAAATAGCCCCCGCCGAGCGGATCGGCTGTTTATAAGCACCGCGGAGGTGGTCGCGGCGCCTCATTCGACTTCCAGCGGCCGGCGAGCCCGCGCACCCGCCCGGCACATCCGGGAGGCCGTGCGCACGAGCCAAGTGGCCGAAAATAGCCCCCGCCGAGCAGATCGGCTGTTTATAAGCACCGCGGAGGTGGTCGCGGCGCCTCATTCGACTTCCAGCGGCCGGCGAGCTCGCGCACCCGCCCGGCACATCCGGGAGGCCGTGCGCACGAGCCAAGTGGCCGAAAATAGCCCCCGCCGAGCGGATCGGCTGTTTATAAGCACCGCGGAGGTGGTCGCGGCGCCTCATTCGACTTCCAGCGGCCGGCGAGCCCGCGCACCCGCCCGGCACATCCGGGAGGCCGTGCGCACGAGCCAAGTGGCCGAAAATAGCCCCCGCCGAGCGGATCGGCTGTTTATAAGCACCGCGGAGGTGGCCGCGGCGCCTCATTCGACTTCCAGCGGCCGGCGAGCTCGCGCACCCGCCCGGCACATCCGGGAGGCCGTGCGCACGAGCCAAGTGGCCGAAAATAGCCCCCGCCGAGCGGATCGGCTGTTTATAAGCACCGCGGAGGTGGTCGCGGCGCCTCATTCGACTTCCAGCGGCCGGCGAGCCCGCGCACCCGCCCGGCACATCCGGGAGGCCGTGCGCACGAGCCAAGTGGCCGAAAATAGCCCCCGCCGAGCGGATCGGCTGTTTATAAGCACCGCGGAGGTGGCCGCGGCGCCTCATTCGACTTCCAGCGGCCGGCGAGCTCGCGCACCCGCCCGGCACATCCGGGAGGCCGTGCGCACGAGCCAAGTGGCCGAAAATAGCCCCCGCCGAGCGGATCGGCTGTTTATAAGCACCGCGGAGGTGGTCGCGGCGCCTCATTCGACTTCCAGCGGCCGGCGAGCTCGCGCACCCGCCCGGCACATCCGGGAGGCCGTGCGCACGAGCCAAGTGGACGAAAATAGCCCCCGCCGAGCGGATCGGCTGTTTGTAAGCACCGCGGAGGTGGTCGCGGCGCCTCATTCGACTTCCAGCGGCCGGCGAGCTCGCGCACCCGCCCGGCACATCCGGGAGGCCGTGCGCACGAGCCAAGTGGCCGAAAATAGCCCCCGCCGAGCGGATCGGCTGTTTATAAGCACCGCGGAGGTGGTCGCGGCGCCTCATTCGACTTCCAGCGGCCGGCGAGCTCGCGCACCCGCCCGGCACATCCGGGAGGCCGTGCGCACGAGCCAAGTGGCCGAAAATAGCCCCCGCCGAGCGGATCGGCTGTTTATAAGCACCGCGGAGGTGGTCGCGGCGCCTCATTCGACTTCCAGCGGCCGGCGAGCTCGCGCACCCGCCCGGCACATCCGGGAGGCCGTGCGCACGAGCCAAGTGGCCGAAAATAGCCCCCGCCGAGCGGATCGGCTGTTTATAAGCACCGCGGAGGTGGTCGCGGCGC
>NW_026061333.1:97500-120000 GCF_024217435.2 Syngnathus scovelli
CTGTATCAAAATAAATGTCATGAAAAAGGTAAAAACACTACATGGAAGCGCAATGTGTTGTGCTGGGTTCTTTTACAAGTAAAGACTGCTGCTTTGAGTTCACAGGGAGCCATGCTCTTTATTCACTGTACATAGTCTGTCCTCTAGCGGTAAAAACGTGAACTGCAATGCTATGGCTGTCGCCACACAATGTAGGTTTTAAACTCGTGTTGTAGTTTCAGTGTCGGAGTTCAAACTAGGCTTGCAGTTTCCGAATGCCATTCGTGATGGGTGCTGTAAAAAGTTCTTGGCTTAAACGATTGAAGTGCACATAAGAAAAAAAAAAAAAAAAAAAAAAGCTTACGGTAACTGGTATTCCCAGGCGGTCTCCCATCCAAGTACTAACCAGGCCCGACCCTGCTTAGCCTCCGAGATCGGACGAGAGCGGGCGCTCTCAGGGTAGTATTGCCGTAAGCCGTGAGACCGCTCAGAATTTTTCATTTTATAGACACAATCGCCCCTGAAACCATGCCAAGCAGCGGCGGGACTTGATGGCTGTGGTAAAAGTTTCCTTTCACAATTGACGTGGGAAAAAAAAAAAAAAAAGGCTTTCAGCACCTGGTATTCCCGGACGGTCACCCTTCCCTTTTGTTTTTTTTTTTTTGTTTTTTTTACAACCAGGGCCGAAACAGGCTTTCTTCCAAGGCTTTTGGTGTTTTCTGGAAACATGGCTATCATGAAAAGTTATTGACAGCTTTTTATGCGGTAGCACGAATTTGCCGTTGCGACCTGCATTTTGCTGAATCAAAATAAATGCCTTGAAAAGTTTAAAAACACTTCATGGAAGTCACTTCACTGGTTTCTTTTATATCAAACAAATTGTTTTAGGTTATTCACCTGACATGTTTCGGCGGTTTCTTCCGCCTTCATCAGAGTGTCACAGATGTGATGGTGACGCGTCTTTATCAGCTGATGGATCAACATGTCAGGTGAATAACCTAAAACAATTTGTTTGATATAAAAGAAACCAGTGAAGTGATTAAATAAGGAAAAACAAAATGAACTTAGTACAATTACTTCATGGAAGTGTTGTGTTGGGTTCTTTTACAAGTCAAGCCTGCTGCTTTGAGTTCACAGGGAGCCATGCTCACTGTACATAGTCTGCTCTCTAGCGGTAAAAAATTTAACTACAATGCTGTGGATGTCACCACATAATATAGCTTTCAAACTCGTGTTATAGTTTCAATGTCGGAGTTTAAATTAGGCTTGCTGTTTCCGGATGCCATTCGTGATGGGTGTTGTAAAAAATAGCTTCTTAAACGATTGAAGTGCACATAAGAAAAAGAAAAAGCTTACAGCACCTGGTATTCCCAGGCGGTCTCCCATCCAAGTACTAACCAGGCCCGACCCTGCTTAGCTTCCGAGATCGGACGAGATCGGGCGTTCTCAGGGTAGTATGGCCGTAAGCCGTGAGGTGACCCAACATTTTGCATTTTATAGACACAATCGCCCCTGAAACTAGCGAGCGAGCCAATGAAGCCTTCAAAACTGCTTCGGCACATGGAGACCAAGCATCCTGCATTAAAAGACAAACCTTAACCACTTCGGGTTTCATTGTCTCCGATTACGCCTGGATGGGACCGGCTCGTTTCTGAGAAACAAGCTCGGTGCTCCCAATAATTCAACGTAATGGTGACTTTTATTTTTATGTGGTTTATATTTGTTTTTATGCCAGTCGTATCATTTTATTTAATCGTATTTACCGTATTTGCCGGTGTACAGGTCGACTCGGTGTATAAGTCGACCCCCTAAAATTCGACGGAAATTTACGATTTTATGATATATCCTTTGTATAAGTCGAGCTCAATTGTTGCATTATATTAAACTTCAAAATTCAATAAGCGAAATTTATTGACGAAATGTGTTCAAATTCTGGGAGGCCGTGCGCATGCTGCTGTTTATAAGCACCGCGGAGGAGATCGCGGCCGGCGAGCTCGCGCACGCCGCCCGGCACCAACGGGAGGCCGGAAATAGCTCCAAGCCGAGCGGATCGGCACTTTATAAGCACCGCGGAGGAGATCGCGGCGCCTCATTGGACTTCCAGCCGCCGGCGAGCTCGCGCACCCGCCCGGCACATCCGGGAGGCCGTGCGCACGAGCCAAGTGGCCGAAAATAGCCCCCGCCGAGCGGATCGGCTGTTTATAAGCACCGCGGAGGTGGTCGCGGCGCCTCATTCGACTTCCAGCGGCCGGCGAGCTCGCGCACCCGCCCGGCACATCCGGGAGGCCGTGCGCACGAGCCAAGTGGCCGAAAATAGCCCCCGCCGAGCGGATCGGCTGTTTATAAGCACCGCGGAGGTGGTCGGGCGCCTCATTCGACTTCCAGCGGCCGGCGAGCTCGCGCACCCGCCCGGCACATCCGGGAGGCCGTGCGCACGAGCCAAGTGGCCGAAAATAGCCCCCGCCGAGCGGATCGGCTGTTTATAAGCACCGCGGAGGTGGTCGCGGCGCCTCATTCGACTTCCAGCGGCCGGCGAGCTCGCGCACCCGCCCGGCACATCCGGGAGGCCGTGCGCACGAGCCAAGTGGCCGAAAATAGCCCCCGCCGAGCGGATCGGCTGTTTATAAGCACCGCGGAGGTGGTCGCGGCGCCTCATTCGACTTCCAGCGGCCGGCGAGCTCGCGCACCCGCCCGGCACATCCGGGAGGCCGTGCGCACGAGCCAAGTGGCCGAAAATAGCCCCCGCCGAGCGGATCGGCTGTTTATAAGCACCGCGGAGGTGGTCGCGGCGCCTCATTCGACTTCCAGCGGCCGGCGAGCCCGCGCACCCGCCCGGCACATCCGGGAGGCCGTGCGCACGAGCCAAGTGGCCGAAAATAGCCCCCGCCGAGCGGATCGGCTGTTTATAAGCACCGCGGAGGTGGTCGCGGCGCCTCATTCGACTTCCAGCGGCCGGCGAGCTCGCGCACCCGCCCGGCACATCCGGGAGGCCGTGCGCACGAGCCAAGTGGCCGAAAATAGCCCCCGCCGAGCGGATCGGCTGTTTATAAGCACCGCGGAGGTGGTCGCGGCGCCTCATTCGACTTCCAGCGGCCGGCGAGCTCGCGCACCCGCCCGGCACATCCGGGAGGCCGTGCGCACGAGCCAAGTGGCCGAAAATAGCCCCCGCCGAGCGGATCGGCTGTTTATAAGCACCGCGGAGGTGGTCGCGGCGCCTCATTCGACTTCCAGCGGCCGGCGAGCTCGCGCACCCGCCCGGCACATCCGGGAGGCCGTGCGCACGAGCCAAGTGGCCGAAAATAGCCCCCGCCGAGCGGATCGGCTGTTTATAAGCACCGCGGAGGTGGTCGCGGCGCCTCATTCGACTTCCAGCGGCCGGCGAGCTCGCGCACCCGCCCGGCACATCCGGGAGGCCGTGCGCACGAGCCAAGTGGCCGAAAATAGCCCCCGCCGAGCGGATCGGCTGTTTATAAGCACCGCGGAGGTGGTCGCGGCGCCTCATTCGACTTCCAGCGGCCAGCGAGCTCGCGCACCCGCCCGGCACATCCGGGAGGCCGTGCGCACGAGCCAAGTGGCCGAAAATAGCCCCCGCCGAGCGGATCGGCTGTTTATAAGCACCGCGGAGGTGGTCGCGGCGCCTCATTCGACTTCCAGCGGCCGGCGAGCTCGCGCACCCGACCGGCACATCCGGGAGGCCGTGCGCACGAGCCAAGTGGCCGAAAATAGCCCCCGCCGAGCGGATCGGCTGTTTATAAGCACCGCGGAGGTGGTCGCGGCGCCTCATTCGACTTCCGGCGGGCGGCGAGCTCGCGCACCCGCCCGGCACATCCGGGAGGC
The DNA here is from genome assembly GCF_024217435.2 of Syngnathus scovelli. Classification (NCBI taxonomy): domain Eukaryota; kingdom Metazoa; phylum Chordata; class Actinopteri; order Syngnathiformes; family Syngnathidae; genus Syngnathus; species Syngnathus scovelli. Next base: position 101,317 of record NW_026061333.1, read on the forward strand.
CGTGCGCACGAGCCAAGTGGCCGAAAATAGCCCCCGCCGAGCGGATCGGCTGTTTATAAGCACCGCGGAGGTGGTCGCGGCGCCTCATTCGACTTCCAGCGGCCGGCGAGCTCGCGCACCCGCCCGGCACATCCGGGAGGCCGTGCGCACGAGCCAAGTGGCCGAAAATAGCCCCCGCCGAGCGGATCGGCTGTTTATAAGCACCGCGGAGGTGGTCGCGGCGCCTCATTCGACTTCCAGCGGCCGCCGAGCTCGCGCACCCGCCCGGCACATCCGGGAGGCCGTGCGCACGAGCCAAGTGGCCGAAAATAGCCCCCGCCGAGCGGATCGGCTGTTTATAAGCACCGCGGAGGTGGTCGCGGCGCCTCATTCGACTTCCAGCGGCCGGCGAGCCCGCGCACCCGCCCGGCACATCCGGGAGGCCGTGCGCACGAGCCAAGTGGCCGAAAATAGCCCCCGCCGAGCGGATCGGCTGTTTATAAGCACCGCGGAGGTGGTCGCGGCGCCTCATTCGACTTCCAGCGGCCGGCGAGCTCGCGCACCCGCCCGGCACATCCGGGAGGCCGTGCGCACGAGCCAAGTGGCTGAAAATAGCCCCCGCCGAGCGGATCGGCTGTTTATAAGCACCGCGGAGGTGGTCGCGGCGCCTCATTCGACTTCCAGCGGCCGGCGAGCTCGCGCACCCGCCCGGCACATCCGGGAGGCCGTGCGCACGAGCCAAGTGGCCGAAAATAGCCCCCGCCGAGCGGATCGGCTGTTTATAAGCACCGCGGAGGTGGTCGCGGCGCCTCATTCGACTTCCAGCGGCCGGCGAGATCGCGCACCCGCCCGGCACATCCGGGAGGCCGTGCGCACGAGCCAAGTGGCCGAAAATAGCCCCCGCCGAGCGGATCGGCGGTTTATAAACACCGCGGAGGTGGTCGCGGCGCCTCATTCGACTTCCAGCGGGCCGCGCACTCGCGCACGCCGCCCGGTTCAAATTTTCTAAGTGCAACGCACAATGAGATGCATGAGAAACGGCCTTGGTTACCATCACATTTGAAGCGATGAATACGAAGTTAAATTTTATGCCTCGGTGTATAAGTCGAGTTCGATTTTTTTCGGTCGATTTTGGATCGAAAAAGGTCGACCAATACACCGGCAAATACGGTATATATACTTATTATAAATGTAGTATTTATTTATATTGATTTATTGTTTATTTATATATATAAAGGCAGGTCCGCAAAAATATTTCTGACGCGTAGCCGGTCCGTGGCGCAAGAAAGGTTGGGGACCACTAGTCTAAAAGAATCTGGCCGTAACTGGAATAGGGTTCTACGCGAATGCCCAACGGAAAAGTGAAGTGCACAAAACCTGCATTTGGCTGTATCAAAATAAATGTCATGAAAAAGGTAAAAACACTACATGGAAGCGCAATGTGTTATGCTGGGTTCTTTTACAAGTAAAGACTGCTGCTTTGAGTTCACAGGGAGCCATGCTCTTTATTCACTGTACATAGAGGTTTTGAACTCGTGTTGTAGTTTCAGTGTCGGAGTTCAAACTAGGCTTGCAGTTTCCGAATGCCATTCGTGATGGGTGTTGTAAAAAGGTCTTGGCTTAAACGACTGAAGTGCACATAAGAAGAAAAAAAAAAAAAAAAAAGAGCTTGAAGTGCACATAAGAAAAAGAAAAAGCTTACAGCACCTGGTATTCCCAGGCAGTCTCCCATCCAAGTACTAACCAGGCCCGACCCTGCTTAGCTTCCGAGATAAGACGAGATCAGGCGTTCTCAGGGTAGTATGGCCGTAAGCCGTGAGGTGACCCAACATTTTGCATTTTATAGACACAATCGCCCCTGAAACTAGCGAGCAAGCCAATGAAGCCTTCAAAACTGCTTCGGCACATGGAGACCAAGCATCCTGCATTAAAAGACAAACCTTAACCACTTCGGGTTTCATTGTCTCCGATTACGCCTGGATGGGACCGGCTCGTTTCTGAGAAACAAGCTCGGTGCTCCCAATAATTCAACGTAATGGTGACTTTTATTTTTATGTGGTTTATATTTGTTTTTATGCCAGTCGTATCATTTTATTTAATCCTATTTATATATATTTATTATAAATGTAGTATTTATTTATATAGATTTATTGTTTATTTATATATATAAAGGCAGGTCCGCAAAAATATTTCTGACGCGTAGCCGGTCCGTGGCGCAAGAAAGTTTGGGGACCACTAGTCTAAAAGAATCTGGCCGTAACTGGAATAGGGTTCTACGCGAATGCCCAACGGAAAAGTGAAGTGCACAAAACCTGTATCAAAATAAATGTCATGAAAAAGGTAAAAACACTACATGGAAGCGCAATGTGTTGTGCTGGGTTCTTTTACAAGTAAAGACTGCTGCTTTGAGTTCACAGGGAGCCATGCTCTTTATTCACTGTACATAGTCTGCCCTCTAGCGGTAAAAACGTGAACTGCAATGCTATGGCTGTCGCCACACAATGTAGGTTTTAAACTCGTGTTGTAGTTTCAGTGTCGGAGTTCAAACTAGGCTTGCAGTTTCCGAATGCCATTCGTGATGGGTGCTGTAAAAAGTTCTTGGCTTAAACGATTGAAGTGCACATAAGAAAAAAAAAAAAAAAAAAAAAAAGCTTACGGTAACTGGTATTCCCAGGCGGTCTCCCATCCAAGTACTAACCAGGCCCGACCCTGCTTAGCCTCCGAGGTCGGACGAGAGCGGGCGCTCTCAGGGTAGTATTGCCGTAAGCCGTGAGACCGCTCAGAATTTTTCATTTTATAGACACAATCGCCCCTGAAACCATGCCAAGCAGCGGCGGGACTTGATGGCTGTGGTAAAAGTTTCCTTTCACAATTGACGTGGGAAAAAAAAAAAAAAAAAGGCTTTCAGCACCTGGTATTCCCGGACGGTCACCCTTCCCTTTTGTTTTTTTTTTGTTTTTTTTTACAACCAGGGCCGAAACAGGCTTTCTTCCAAGGCTTTTGGTGTTTTCTGGAAACATGGCTATCATGAAAAGTTATTGACAGCTTTTTATGCGGTAGCACGAATTTGCCGTTGCGACCTGCATTTTGCTGAATCAAAATAAATGCCTTGAAAAGTTTAAAAACACTTCATGGAAGTCACTTCACTGGTTTCTTTTATATCAAACAAATTGTTTTAGGTTATTCACCTGACATGTTTCGGCGGTTTCTTCCGCCTTCATCAGAGTGTCACAGATGTGATGGTGACGCGTCTTTATCAGCTGATGGATCAACATGTCAGGTGAATAACCTAAAACAATTTGTTTGATATAAAAGAAACCAGTGAAGTGATTAAATAAGGAAAAACAAAATGAACTTAGTACAATTACTTCATGGAAGTGTTGTGTTGGGTTCTTTTACAAGTCAAGCCTGCTGCTTTGAGTTCACAGGGAGCCATGCTCACTGTACATAGTCTGCTCTCTAGCGGTAAAAAATTTAACTACAATGCTGTGGATGTCACCACATAATATAGCTTTCAAACTCGTGTTATAGTTTCAATGTCGGAGTTTAAATTAGGCTTGCTGTTTCCGGATGCCATTCGTGATGGGTGTTGTAAAAAATAGCTTCTTAAACGATTGAAGTGCACATAAGAAAAAGAAAAAGCTTACAGCACCTGATATTCCCAGGCGGTCTCCCATCCAAGTACTAACCAGGCCCGACCCTGCTTAGCTTCCGAGATCGGACGAGATCGGGCGTTCTCAGGGTAGTATGGCCGTAAGCCGTGCGGTGACCCAACATTTTGCATTTTATAGACACAATCGCCCCTGAAACTAGAGAGCGAGCCAATGAAGCCTTCAAAACTGCTTCGGCACATGGAGACCAAGCATCCTGCATTAAAAAACAAACCTTAACCACTTCGGGTTTCATTGTCTCCGATTACGCCTGGATGGGACCGGCTCGTTTCTGAGAAACAAGCTCGGTGCTCCCAATAACTCAACGTAATGGTGACTTTTATTTTTATGTGGTTTATATTTGTTTTTATGCCAGTCGTATCATTTTATTTAATCGTATTTACCGTATTTGCCGGTGTACAGGTCGACTCGGTGTATAAGTCGACCCCCTAAAATTCGACGGAAATTTACGATTTTATGATATATCCTTTGTATAAGTCGAGCTCAATTGTTGCATTATATTAAACTTCAAAATTCAATATGCGAAATTTATTGACGAAATGTGTTCAAATTCTGGGAGGCCGTGCGCATGCTGCTGTTTATAAGCACCGCGGAGGAGATCGCGGCCGGCGAGCTCGCGCACGCCGCCCGGCACCAACGGGAGGCCGGAAATAGCTCCAAGCCGAGCGGATCGGCACTTTATAAGCACCGCGGAGGAGATCGCGGCGCCTCATTGGACTTCCAGCCGCCGGCGAGCTCGCGCACCCGCCCGGCACATCCGGGAGGCCGTGCGCACGAGCCAAGTGGCCGAAAATAGCCCCCGCCGAGCGGATCGGCTGTTTATAAGCACCGCGGAGGTGGTCGCGGCGCCTCATTCGACTTCCAGCGGCCGGCGAGCTCGCGCACCCGCCCGGCACATCCGGGAGGCCGTGCGCACGAGCCAAGTGGCCGAAAATAGCCCCCGCCGAGCGGATCGGCTGTTTATAAGCACCGCGGAGGTGGTCGCGGCGCCTCATTCGACTTCCAGCGGCCGGCGAGCTCGCGCACCCGCCCGGCACATCCGGGAGGCCGTGCGCACGAGCCAAGTGGCCGAAAATAGCCCCCGCCGAGCGGATCGGCTGTTTATAAGCACCGCGGAGGTGGTCGCGGCGCCTCATTCGACTTCCAGCGGCCGGCGAGCTCGCGCACCCGCCCGGCACATCCGGGAGGCCGTGCGCACGAGCCAAGTGGCCGAAAATAGCCCCCGCCGAGCGGATCGGCTGTTTATAAGCACCGCGGAGGTGGTCGCGGCGCCTCATTCGACTTCCAGCGGCCGGCGAGCCCGCGCACCCGCCCGGCACATCCGGGAGGCCGTGCGCACGAGCCAAGTGGCCGAAAATAGCCCCCGCCGAGCGGATCGGCTGTTTATAAGCACCGCGGAGGTGGTCGCGGCGCCTCATTCGACTTCCAGCGGCCGGCGAGCCCGCGCACCCGCCCGGCACATCCGGGAGGCCGTGCGCACGAGCCAAGTGGCCGAAAATAGCCCCCGCCGAGCGGATCGGCTGTTTATAAGCACCGCGGAGGTGGTCGCGGCGCCTCATTCGACTTCCAGCGGCCGGCGAGCTCGCGCACCCGCCCGGCACATCCGGGAGGCCGTGCGCACGAGCCAAGTGGCCGAAAATAGCCCCCGCCGAGCGGATCGGCTGTTTATAAGCACCGCGGAGGTGGTCGCGGCGCCTCATTCGACTTCCAGCGGCCGGCGAGCTCGCGCACCCGCCCGGCACATCCGGGAGGCCGTGCGCACGAGCCAAGTGGCCGAAAATAGCCCCCGCCGAGCGGATCGGCTGTTTATAAGCACCGCGGAGGTGGTCGCGGCGCCTCATTCGACTTCCAGCGGCCGGCGAGCTCGCGCACCCGCCCGGCACATCCGGGAGGCCGTGCGCACGAGCCAAGTGGCCGAAAATAGCCCCCGCCGAGCGGATCGGCTGTTTATAAGCACCGCGGAGGTGGTCGCGGCGCCTCATTCGACTTCCGGCGGGCGGCGAGCTCGCGCACCCGCCCGGCACATCCGGGAGGCCGTGCGCACGAGCCAAGTGGCCGAAAATAGCCCCCGCCGAGCGGATCGGCTGTTTATAAGCACCGCGGAGGTGGTCGCGGCGCCTCATTCGACTTCCAGCGGCCGGCGAGCTCGCGCACCCGCCCGGCACATCCGGGAGGCCGTGCGCACGAGCCAAGTGGCCGAAAATAGCCCCCGCCGAGCGGATCGGCTGTTTATAAGCACCGCGGAGGTGGTCGCGGCGCCTCATTCGACTTCCAGCGGCCGGCGAGCTCGCGCACCCGCCCGGCACATCCGGGAGGCCGTGCGCACGAGCCAAGTGGCCGAAAATAGCCCCCGCCGAGCGGATCGGCTGTTTATAAGCACCGCGGAGGTGGTCGCGGCGCCTCATTCGACTTCCGGCGGGCGGCGAGCTCGCGCACCCGCCCGGCACATCCGGGAGGCCGTGCGCACGAGCCAAGTGGCCGAAAATAGCCCCCGCCGAGCGGATCGGCTGTTTATAAGCACCGCGGAGGTGGTCGCGGCGCCTCATTCGACTTCCAGCGGCCGGCGAGCTCGCGCACCCGCCCGGCACATCCGGGAGGCCGTGCGCACGAGCCAAGTGGCCGAAAATAGCCCCCGCCGAGCGGATCGGCTGTTTATAAGCACCGCGGAGGTGGTCGCGGCGCCTCATTCGACTTCCAGCGGCCGGCGAGCTCGCGCACCCGCCCGGCACATCCGGGAGGCCGTGCGCACGAGCCAAGTGGCCGAAAATAGCCCCCGCCGAGCGGATCGGCTGTTTATAAGCACCGCGGAGGTGGTCGCGGCGCCTCATTCGACTTCCAGCGGCCGGCGAGCCCGCGCACCCGCCCGGCACATCCGGGAGGCCGTGCGCACGAGCCAAGTGGCCGAAAATAGCCCCCGCCGAGCGGATCGGCTGTTTATAAGCACCGCGGAGGTGGTCGCGGCGCCTCATTCGACTTCCAGCGGCCGGCGAGCTCGCGCACCCGCCCGGCACATCCGGGAGGCCGTGCGCACGAGCCAAGTGGCTGAAAATAGCCCCCGCCGAGCGGATCGGCTGTTTATAAGCACCGCGGAGGTGGTCGCGGCGCCTCATTCGACTTCCAGCGGCCGGCGAGCTCGCGCACCCGCCCGGCACATCCGGGAGGCCGTGCGCACGAGCCAAGTGGCCGAAAATAGCCCCCGCCGAGCGGATCGGCTGTTTATAAGCACCGCGGAGGTGGTCGCGGCGCCTCATTCGACTTCCAGCGGCCGGCGAGATCGCGCACCCGCCCGGCACATCCGGGAGGCCGTGCGCACGAGCCAAGTGGCCGAAAATAGCCCCCGCCGAGCGGATCGGCGGTTTATAAACACCGCGGAGGTGGTCGCGGCGCCTCATTCGACTTCCAGCGGCCGGCGAGCTCGCGCACCCGCCCGGCACATCCGGGAGGCCGTGCGCACGAGCCAAGTGGCCGAAAATAGCCCCCGCCGAGCGGATCGGCTGTTTATAAGCACCGCGGAGGTGGTCGCGGCGCCTCACTTCCAGCGGCCGGCGAGCCCGCGCACCCGCCCGGCACATCCGGGAGGCCGTGCGCACGAGCCAAGTGGCCGAAAATAGCCCCCGCCGAGCGGATCGGCTGTTTATAAGCACCGCGGAGGTGGTCGCGGCGCCTCATTCGACTTCCAGCGGCCGGCGAGCTCGCGCACCCGCCCGGCACATCCGGGAGGCCGTGCGCACGAGCCAAGTGGCCGAAAATAGCCCCCGCCGAGCGGATCGGCTGTTTATAAGCACCGCGGAGGTGGTCGCGGCGCCTCATTCGACTTCCAGCGGCCGGCGAGCTCGCGCACCCGCCCGGCACATCCGGGAGGCCGTGCGCACGAGCCAAGTTGCCGAAAATAGCCCCCGCCGAGCGGATCGGCTGTTTATAAGCACCGCGGAGGTGGTCGCGGCGCCTCATTCGACTTCCAGCGGCCGGCGAGCTCGCGCACCCGCCCGGCACATCCGGGAGGCCGTGCGCACGAGCCAAGTGGCCGAAAATAGCCCCCGCCGAGCGGATCGGCTGTTTATAAGCACCGCGGAGGTGGTCGCGGCGCCTCATTCGACTTCCAGCGGCCGGCGAGCTCGCGCACCCGCCCGGCACATCCGGGAGGCCGTGCGCACGAGCCAAGTGGCCGAAAATAGCCCCCGCCGAGCGGATCGGCTGTTTATAAGCACCGCGGAGGTGGTCGCGGCGCCTCATTCGACTTCCAGCGGCCGGCGAGCTCGCGCACCCGCCCGGCACATCCGGGAGGCCGTGCGCACGAGCCAAGTGGCCGAAAATAGCCCCCGCCGAGCGGATCGGCTGTTTATAAGCACCGCGGAGGTGGTCGCGGCGCCTCATTCGACTTCCAGCGGCCAGCGAGCTCGCGCACCCGCCCGGCACATCCGGGAGGCCGTGCGCACGAGCCAAGTGGCCGAAAATAGCCCCCGCCGAGCGGATCGGCTGTTTATAAGCACCGCGGAGGTGGTCGCGGCGCCTCATTCGACTTCCAGCGGCCGGCGAGCTCGCGCACCCGACCGGCACATCCGGGAGGCCGTGCGCACGAGCCAAGTGGCCGAAAATAGCCCCCGCCGAGCGGATCGGCTGTTTATAAGCACCGCGGAGGTGGTCGCGGCGCCTCATTCGACTTCCGGCGGGCGGCGAGCTCGCGCACCCGCCCGGCACATCCGGGAGGCCGTGCGCACGAGCCAAGTGGCCGAAAATAGCCCCCGCCGAGCGGATCGGCTGTTTATAAGCACCGCGGAGGTGGTCGCGGCGCCTCATTCGACTTCCAGCGGCCGGCGAGCTCGCGCACCCGCCCGGCACATCCGGGAGGCCGTGCGCACGAGCCAAGTGGCCGAAAATAGCCCCCGCCGAGCGGATCGGCTGTTTATAAGCACCGCGGAGGTGGTCGCGGCGCCTCATTCGACTTCCAGCGGCCGGCGAGCTCGCGCACCCGCCCGGCACATCCGGGAGGCCGTGCGCACGAGCCAAGTGGCCGAAAATAGCCCCCGCCGAGCGGATCGGCTGTTTATAAGCACCGCGGAGGTGGTCGCGGCGCCTCATTCGACTTCAAGCGGCCGGCGAGCTCGCGCACCCGCCCGGCACATCCGGGAGGCCGTGCGCACGAGCCAAGTGGCCGAAAATAGCCCCCGCCGAGCGGATCGGCTGTTTATAAGCACCGCGGAGGTGGTCGCGGCGCCTCATTCGACTTCCAGCGGCCGGCGAGCTCGCGCACCCGCCCGGCACATCCGGGAGGCCGTGCGCACGAGCCAAGTGGCCGAAAATAGCCCCCGCCGAGCGGATCGGCTGTTTATAAGCACCGCGGAGGTGGTCGCGGCGCCTCATTCGACTTCCAGCGGCCGGCGAGATCGCGCACCCGCCCGGCACATCCGGGAGGCCGTGCGCACGAGCCAAGTGGCCGAAAATAGCCCCCGCCGAGCGGATCGGCTGTTTATAAGCACCGCGGAGGTGGTCGCGGCGCCTCATTCGACTTCCAGCGGCCGGCGAGCTCGCGCACCCGCCCGGCACATCCGGGAGGCCGTGCGCACGAGCCAAGTGGCCGAAAATAGCCCCCGCCGAGCGGATCGGCTGTTTATAAGCACCGCGGAGGTGGTCGCGGCGCCTCATTCGACTTCCGGCGGGCGGCGAGCTCGCGCACCCGCCCGGCACATCCGGGAGGCCGTGCACACGAGCCAAGTGGCCGAAAATAGCCCCCGCCGAGCGGATCGGCTGTTTATAAGCACCGCGGAGGTGGTCGCGGCGCCTCATTCGACTTCCAGCGGCCGGCGAGCTCGCGCACCCGCCCGGCACATCCGGGAGGCCGTGCGCACGAGCCAAGTGGCCGAAAATAGCCCCCGCCGAGCGGATCGGCTGTTTATAAGCACCGCGGAGGTGGTCGCGGCGCCTCATTCGACTTACAGCGGTCGGCGAGCTCGCGCACCCGCCCGGCACATCCGGGAGGCCGTGCGCACGAGCCAAGTGGCCGAAAATAGCCCCCGCCGAGCGGATCGGCTGTTTATAAGCACCGCGGAGGTGGTCGCGGCGCCTCATTCGACTTCCAGCGGCCGGCGAGCTCGCGCACCCGCCCGGCACATCCGGGAGGCCGTGCGCACGAGCCAAGTGGCCGAAAATAGCCCCCGCCGAGCGGATCGGCTGTTTATAAGCACCGCGGAGGTGGTCGCGGCGCCTCATTCGACTTCCAGCGGCCGGCGAGCTCGCGCACCCGCCCGGCACATCCGGGAGGCCGTGCGCACGAGCCAAGTGGCCGAAAATAGCCCCCGCCGAGCGGATCGGCTGTTTATAAGCACCGCGGAGGTGGTCGCGGCGCCTCATTCGACTTCCAGCGGCCGGCGAGCTCGCGCACCCGCCCGGCACATCCGGGAGGCCGTGCGCACGAGCCAAGTGGCCGAAAATAGCCCCCGCCGAGCGGATCGGCGGTTTATAAGCACCGCGGAGGTGGTCGCGGCGCCTCATTCGACTTCCAACGGGCTGCGCACTCGTGCACGCCGCCCGGTTCAAATTTTCTAAGTGCAACGCACAATGAGATGCATGAGAAACGGCCTTGGTTACCATCACATTTGAAGCGATGAATACGAAGTTAAATTTCATGACTCGGTGTATAAGTCGAGGTCGATTTTTTTCGGTCGATTTTGGATCGAAAAAGGTCGACCAATACACCGGCAAATACGGTATATATACTTATTATAAATGTAGTATTTATTTATATTGATTTATTGTTTATTTATATATATAAAGGCAGGTCCGCAAAAATATTTCTGACGCGTAGCCGGTCCGTGGCGCAAGAAAGGTTGGGGACCACTAGTCTAAAAGAATCTGGCCGTAACTGGAATAGGGTTCTACGCGAATGCCCAACGGAAAAGTGAAGTGCACAAAACCTGCATTTGGCTGTATCAAAATAAATGTCATGAAAAAGGTAAAAACACTACATGGAAGCGCAATGTGTTGTGCTGGGTTCTTTTACAAGTAAAGACTGCTGCTTTGAGTTCACAGGGAGCCATGCTCTTTATTCACTGTACATAGAGGTTTTGAACTCGTGTTGTAGTTTCAGTGTCGGAGTTCAAACTAGGCTTGCAGTTTCCGAATGCCATTCGTGATGGGTGTTGTAAAAAGGTCTTGGCTTAAACGATTGAAGTGCACATAAGAAAAAAAAAAAAAAAAAAAAAAAGAGCTTGAAGTGCACATAAGAAAAAGAAAAAGCTTACAGCACCTGGTATTCCCAGGCAGTCTCCCATCCAAGTACTAACCAGGCCCGACCCTGCTTAGCTTCCGAGATAAGACGAGATCAGGCGTTCTCAGGGTAGTATGGCCGTAAGCCGTGAGGTGACCCAACATTTTGCATTTTATAGACACAATCGCCCCTGAAACTAGCGAGCAAGCCAATGAAGCCTTCAAAACTGCTTCGGCACATGGAGACCAAGCATCCTGCATTAAAAGACAAACCTTAACCACTTCGGGTTTCATTGTCTCCGATTACGCCTGGATGGGACCGGCTCGTTTCTGAGAAACAAGCTCGGTGCTCCCAATAATTCAACGTAATGGTGACTTTTATTTTTATGTGGTTTATATTTGTTTTTATGCCAGTCGTATCATTTTATTTAATCCTATTTATATATATGTATTATAAATGTAGTATTTATTTATATAGATTTATTGTTTATTTATATATATAAACGCAGGTCCGCAAAAATATTTCTGACGCGTAGCCGGTCCGTGGCGCAAGAAAGTTTGGGGACCACTAGTCTAAAAGAATCTGGCCGTAACTGGAATAGGGTTCTACGCGAATGCCCAACGGAAAAGTGAAGTGCACAAAACCTGCATTTGGCTGTATCAAAATAAATGTCATGAAAAAGGTAAAAACACTACATGGAAGCGCAATGTGTTGTGCTGGGTTCTTTTACAAGTAAAGACTGCTGCTTTGAGTTCACAGGGAGCCATGCTCTTTATTCACTGTACATAGTCTGTCCTCTAGCGGTAAAAACGTGAACTGCAATGCTATGGCTGTCGCCACACAATGTAGGTTTTAAACTCGTGTTGTAGTTTCAGTGTCGGAGTTCAAACTAGGCTTGCAGTTTCCGAATGCCATTCGTGATGGGTGCTGTAAAAAGTTCTTGGCTTAAACGATTGAAGTGCACATAAGAAAAAAAAAAAAAAAAAAAAAGCTTACGGTAACTGGTATTCCCAGGCGGTCTCCTATCCAAGTACTAACCAGGCCCGACCCTGCTTAGCCTCCGAGGTCGGACGAGAGCGGGCGCTATCAGGGTAGTATTGCCGTAAGCCGTGAGACCGCTCAGAATTTTTCATTTTATAGACACAATCGCCCCTGAAACCATGCCAAGCAGCGGCGGGACTTGATGGCTGTGGTAAAAGTTTCCTTTCACAATTGACGTGGGAAAAAAAAAAAAAAAAAAGGCTTTCAGCACCTGGTATTCCCGGACGGTCACCCTTCCCTTTTGTTTTTTTTTTGTTTTTTTTACAACCAGGGCCGAAACAGGCTTTCTTCCAAGGCTTTTGGTGTTTTCTGGAAACATGGCTATCATGAAAAGTTATTGACAGCTTTTTATGCGGTAGCACGAATTTGCCGTTGCGACCTGCATTTTGCTGAATCAAAATAAATGCCTTGAAAAGTTTAAAAACACTTCATGGAAGTCACTTCACTGGTTTCTTTTATATCAAACAAATTGTTTTAGGTTATTCACCTGACATGTTTCGGCGGTTTCTTCCGCCTTCATCAGAGTGTCACAGATGTGATGGTGACGCGTCTTTATCAGCTGATGGATCAACATGTCAGGTGAATAACCTAAAACAATTTGTTTGATATAAAAGAAACCAGTGAAGTGATTAAATAAGGAAAAACAAAATGAACTTAGTACAATTACTTCATGGAAGTGTTGTGTTGGGTTCTTTTACAAGTCAAGCCTGCTGCTTTGAGTTCACAGGGAGCCATGCTCACTGTACATAGTCTGCTCTCTAGCGGTAAAAAAATTAACTACAATGCTGTGGATGTCACCACATAATATAGCTTTCAAACTCGTGTTATAGTTTCAATGTCGGAGTTTAAATTAGGCTTGCTGTTTCCGGATGCCATTCGTGATGGGTGTTGTAAAAAATAGCTTCTTAAACGATTGAAGTGCACATAAGAAAAAGAAAAAGCTTACAGCACCTGATATTCCCAGGCGGTCTCCCATCCAAGTACTAACCAGGCCCGACCCTGCTTAGCTTCCGAGATCGGACGAGATCGGGCGTTCTCAGGGTAGTATGGCCGTAAGCCGTGCGGTGACCCAACATTTTGCATTTTATAGACACAATCGCCCCTGAAACTAGAGAGCGAGCCAATGAAGCCTTCAAAACTGCTTCGGCACATGGAGACCAAGCATCCTGCATTAAAAAACAAACCTTAACCACTTCGGGTTTCATTGTCTCCGATTACGCCTGGATGGGACCGGCTCGTTTCTGAGAAACAAGCTCGGTGCTCCCAATAACTCAACGTAATGGTGACTTTTATTTTTATGTGGTTTATATTTGTTTTTATGCCAGTCGTATCATTTTATTTAATCGTATTTACCGTATTTGCCGGTGTACAGGTCGACTCGGTGTATAAGTCGACCCCCTAAAATTCGACGGAAATTTACGATTTGATGATATATCCTTTGTATAAGTCGAGCTCAATTGTTGCATTATATTAAACTTCAAAATTCAATATGCGAAATTTATTGACGAAATGTGTTCAAATTCTGGGAGGCCGTGCGCATGCTGCTGTTTATAAGCACCGCGGAGGAGATCGCGGCCGGCGAGCTCGCGCACGCCGCCCGGCACCAACGGGAGGCCGGAAATAGCTCCAAGCCGAGCGGATCGGCACTTTATAAGCACCGCGGAGGAGATCGCGGCGCCTCATTGGACTTCCAGCCGCCGGCGAGCTCGCGCACCCGCCCGGCACATCCGGGAGGCCGTGCGCACGAGCCAAGTGGCCGAAAATAGCCCCCGCCGAGCGGATCGGCTGTTTATAAGCACCGCGGAGGTGGTCGCGGCGCCTCATTCGACTTCCAGCGGCCGGCGAGCTCGCGCACCCGCCCGGCACATCCGGGAGGCCGTGCGCACGAGCCAAGTGGCCGAAAATAGCCCCCGCCGAGCGGATCGGCTGTTTATAAGCACCGCGGAGGTGGTCGGGCGCCTCATTCGACTTCCAGCGGCCGGCGAGCTCGCGCACCCGCCCGGCACATCCGGGAGGCCGTGCGCACGAGCCAAGTGGCCGAAAATAGCCCCCGCCGAGCGGATCGGCTGTTTATAAGCACCGCGGAGGTGGTCGCGGCGCCTCATTCGACTTCCAGCGGCCGGCGAGCTCGCGCACCCGCCCGGCACATCCGGGAGGCCGTGCGCACGAGCCAAGTGGCCGAAAATAGCCCCCGCCGAGCGGATCGGCTGTTTATAAGCACCGCGGAGGTGGTCGCGGCGCCTCATTCGACTTCCAGCGGCCGGCGAGCTCGCGCACCCGCCCGGCATATCCGGGAGGCCGTGCGCACGAGCCAAGTGGCCGAAAATAGCCCCCGCCGAGCGGATCGGCTGTTTATAAGCACCGAGGAGGTGGTCGCGGCGCCTCATTCGACTTCCAGCGGCCGGCGAGCCCGCGCACCCGCCCGGCACATCCGGGAGGCCGTGCGCACGAGCCAAGTGGCCGAAAATAGCCCCCGCCGAGCGGATCGGCTGTTTATAAGCACCGCGGAGGTGGTCGCGGCGCCTCATTCGACTTCCAGCGGCCGGCGAGCTCGCGCACCCGCCCGGCACATCCGGGAGGCCGTGCGCACGAGCCAAGTGGCCGAAAATAGCCCCCGCCGAGCGGATCGGCTGTTTATAAGCACCGCGGAGGTGGTCGCGGCGCCTCATTCGACTTCCAGCGGCCGGCGAGCTCGCGCACCCGCCCGGCACATCCGGGAGGCCGTGCGCACGAGCCAAGTGGCCGAAAATAGCCCCCGCCGAGCGGATCGGCTGTTTATAAGAACCGCGGAGGTGGTCGCGGCGCCTCATTCGACTTCCAGCGGCCGGCGAGCTCGCGCACCTGCCCGGCACATCCGGGAGGCCGTGCGCACGAGCCAAGTGGCCGAAAATAGCCCCCGCCGAGCGGATCGGCTGTTTATAAGCACCGCGGAGGTGGTCGCGGCGCCTCATTCGACTTCCAGCGGCCGGCGAGCTCGCGCACCCGCCCGGCACATCCGGGAGGCCGTGCGCACGAGCCAAGTGGCCGAAAATAGCCCCCGCCGAGCGGATCGGCTGTTTATAAGCACCGCGGAGGTGGTCGCGGCGCCTCATTCGACTTCCAGCGGCCGGCGAGCTCGCGCACCCGCCCGGCACATCCGGGAGGCCGTGCGCACGAGCCAAGTGGCCGAAAATAGCCCCCGCCGAGCGGATCGGCTGTTTATAAGCACCGCGGAGGTGGTCGCGGCGCCTCATTCGACTTCCGGCGGCCAGCGAGCTCGCGCACCCGCCCGGCACATCCGGGAGGCCGTGCGCACGAGCCAAGTGGCCGAAAATAGCCCCCGCCGAGCGGATCGGCTGTTTATAAGCACCGCGGAGGTGGTCGCGGCGCCTCATTCGACTTCCAGCGGCCGGCGAGCTCGCGCACCCGACCGGCACATCCGGGAGGCCGTGCGCACGAGCCAAGTGGCCGAAAATAGCCCCCGCCGAGCGGATCGGCTGTTTATAAGCACCGCGGAGGTGGTCGCGGCGCCTCATTCGACTTCCGGCGGGCGGCGAGCTCGCGCACCCGCCCGGCACATCCGGGAGGCCGTGCGCACGAGCCAAGTGGCCGAAAATAGCCCCCGCCGAGCGGATCGGCTGTTTATAAGCACCGCGGAGGTGGTCGCGGCGCCTCATTCGACTTCCAGCGGCCGGCGAGCTCGCGCACCCGCCCGGCACATCCGGGAGGCCGTGCGCACGAGCCAAGTGGCCGAAAATAGCCCCCGCCGAGCGGATCGGCTGTTTATAAGCACCGCGGAGGTGGTCGCGGCGCCTCATTCGACTTCCAGCGGCCGGCGAGCTCGCGCACCCGCCCGGCACATCCGGGAGGCCGTGCGCACGAGCCAAGTGGCCGAAAATAGCCCCCGCCGAGCGGATCGGCTGTTTATAAGCACCGCGGAGGTGGTCGCGGCGCCTCATTCGACTTCAAGCGGCCGGCGAGCTCGCGCACCCGCCCGGCACATCCGGGAGGCCGTGCGCACGAGCCAAGTGGCCGAAAATAGCCCCCGCCGAGCGGATCGGCTGTTTATAAGCACCGCGGAGGTGGTCGCGGCGCCTCATTCGACTTCCAGCGGCCGGCGAGCTCGCGCACCCGCCCGGCACATCCGGGAGGCCGTGCGCACGAGCCAAGTGGCCGAAAATAGCCCCCGCCGAGCGGATCGGCGGTTTATAAGCACCGCGGAGGTGGTCACGGCGCCTCATTCGACTTCCAGCGGCCGGCGAGATCGCGCACCCGCCCGGCACATCCTGGAGGCCGTGCGCACGAGCCAAGTGGCCGAAAATAGCCCCCGCCGAGCGGATCGGCTGTTTATAAGCACCGCGGAGGTGGTCGCGGCGCCTCATTCGACTTCCGGCGGGCGGCGAGCTCGCGCACCCGCCCGGCACATCCGGGAGGCCGTGCGCACGAGCCAAGTGGCCGAAAATAGCCCCCGCCGAGCGGATCGGCTGTTTATAAGCACCGCGGAGGTGGTCGCGGCGCCTCATTCGACTTCCAGCGGCCGGCGAGCTCGCGCACCCGCCCGGCATATCCGGGAGGCCGTGCGCACGAGCCAAGTGGCCGAAAATAGCCCCCGCCGAGCGGATCGGCTGTTTATAAGCACCGAGGAGGTGGTCGCGGCGCCTCATTCGACTTCCAGCGGCCGGCGAGCCCGCGCACCCGCCCGGCACATCCGGGAGGCCGTGCGCACGAGCCAAGTGGCCGAAAATAGCCCCCGCCGAGCGGATCGGCTGTTTATAAGCACCGCGGAGGTGGTCGCGGCGCCTCATTCGACTTCCAGCGGCCGGCGAGCTCGCGCACCCGCCCGGCACATCCGGGAGGCCGTGCGCACAAGCCAAGTGGCCGAAAATAGCCCCCGCCGAGCGGATCGGCTGTTTATAAGCACCGCGGAGGTGGTCGCGGCGCCTCATTCGACTTCCAGCGGCCGGCGAGCTCGCGCACCCGCCCGGCACATCCGGGAGGCCGTGCGCACGAGCCAAGTGGCCGAAAATAGCCCCCGCCGAGCGGATCGGCTGTTTATAAGCACCGCGGAGGTGGTCGCGGCGCCTCATTCGACTTCCAGCGGCCGGCGAGCTCGCGCACCTGCCCGGCACATCCGGGAGGCCGTGCGCACGAGCCAAGTGGCCGAAAATAGCCCCCGCCGAGCGGATCGGCTGTTTATAAGCACCGCGGAGGTGGTCGCGGCGCCTCATTCGACTTCCAGCGGCCGGCGAGCTCGCGCACCCGCCCGGCACATCCGGGAGGCCGTGCGCACGAGCCAAGTGGCCGAAAATAGCCCCCGCCGAGCGGATCGGCTGTTTATAAGCACCGCGGAGGTGGTCGCGGCGCCTCATTCGACTTCCAGCGGCCGGCGAGCTCGCGCACCCGCCCGGCACATCCGGGAGGCCGTGCGCACGAGCCAAGTGGCCGAAAATAGCCCCCGCCGAGCGGATCGGCTGTTTATAAGCACCGCGGAGGTGGTCGCGGCGCCTCATTCGACTTCCAGCGGCCGGCGAGCTCGCGCACCCGCCCGGCATATCCGGGAGGCCGTGCGCACGAGCCAAGTGGCCGAAAATAGCCCCCGCCGAGCGGATCGGCTGTTTATAAGCACCGAGGAGGTGGTCGCGGCGCCTCATTCGACTTCCAGCGGCCGGCGAGCCCGCGCACCCGCCCGGCACATCCGGGAGGCCGTGCGCACGAGCCAAGTGGCCGAAAATAGCCCCCGCCGAGCGGATCGGCTGTTTATAAGCACCGCGGAGGTGGTCGCGGCGCCTCATTCGACTTCCAGCGGCCGGCGAGCTCGCGCACCCGCCCGGCACATCCGGGAGGCCGTGCGCACAAGCCAAGTGGCCGAAAATAGCCCCCGCCGAGCGGATCGGCTGTTTATAAGCACCGCGGAGGTGGTCGCGGCGCCTCATTCGACTTCCAGCGGCCGGCGAGCTCGCGCACCCGCCCGGCACATCCGGGAGGCCGTGCGCACGAGCCAAGTGGCCGAAAATAGCCCCCGCCGAGCGGATCGGCTGTTTATAAGCACCGCGGAGGTGGTCGCGGCGCCTCATTCGACTTCCAGCGGCCGGCGAGCTCGCGCACCCGCCCGGCACATCCGGGAGGCCGTGCGCACGAGCCAAGTGGCCGAAAATAGCCCCCGCCGAGCGGATCGGCTGTTTATAAGCACCGCGGAGGTGGTCGCGGCGCCTCATTCGACTTCCAGCGGCCGGCGAGCTCGCGCACCCGCCCGGCACATCCGGGAGGCCGTGCGCACGAGCCAAGTGGCCGAAAATAGCCCCCGCCGAGCGGATCGGCTGTTTATAAGCACCGCGGAGGTGGTCGCGGCGCCTCATTCGACTTCCAGCGGCCGGCGAGCTCGCGCACCCGCCCGGCACATCCGGGAGGCCGTGCGCACGAGCCAAGTGGCCGAAAATAGCCCCCGCCGAGCGGATCGGCTGTTTATAAGCACCGCGGAGGTGGTCGCGGCGCCTCATTCGACTTCCAGCGGCCGGCGAGATCGCGCACCCGCCCGGCACATCCGGGAGGCCGTGCGCACGAGCCAAGTGGCCGAAAATAGCCCCCGCCGAGCGGATCGGCTGTTTATAAGCACCGCGGAGGTGGTCGCGGCGCCTCATTCGACTTCCAGCGGCCGGCGAGCTCGCGCACCCGCCCGGCACATCCGGGAGGCCGTGCGCACGAGCCAAGTGGCCGAAAATAGCCCCCGCCGAGCGGATCGGCTGTTTATAAGCACCGCGGAGGTGGTCGCGGCGCCTCATTCGACTTCCGGCGGGCGGCGAGCTCGCGCAC
>NW_026061333.1:125000-147500 GCF_024217435.2 Syngnathus scovelli
GCTCGCGCACCCGCCCGGCACATCCGGGAGGCCGTGCGCACGAGCCAAGTGGCCGAAAATAGCCCCCGCCGAGCGGATCGGCTGTTTATAAGCACCGCGGAGGTGGTCGCGGCGCCTCATTCGACTTCCAGCGGCCGGCGAGCTCGCGCACCCGCCCGGCACATCCGGGAGGCCGTGCGCACGAGCCAAGTGGCCGAAAATAGCCCCCGCCGAGCGGATCGGCTGTTTATAAGCACCGCGGAGGTGGTCGCGGCGCCTCATTCGACTTCCAGCGGCCGGCGAGATCGCGCACCCGCCCGGCACATCCGGGAGGCCGTGCGCACGAGCCAAGTGGCCGAAAATAGCCCCCGCCGAGCGGATCGGCTGTTTATAAGCACCGCGGAGGTGGTCGCGGCGCCTCATTCGACTTCCAGCGGCCGGCGAGCTCGCGCACCCGCCCGGCACATCCGGGAGGCCGTGCGCACGAGCCAAGTGGCCGAAAATAGCCCCCGCCGAGCGGATCGGCTGTTTATAAGCACCGCGGAGGTGGTCGCGGCGCCTCATTCGACTTCCGGCGGGCGGCGAGCTCGCGCACCCGCCCGGCACATCCGGGAGGCCGTGCACACGAGCCAAGTGGCCGAAAATAGCCCCCGCCGAGCGGATCGGCTGTTTATAAGCACCGCGGAGGTGGTCGCGGCGCCTCATTCGACTTCCAGCGGCCGGCGAGCTCGCGCACCCGCCCGGCACATCCGGGAGGCCGTGCGCACGAGCCAAGTGGCCGAAAATAGCCCCCGCCGAGCGGATCGGCTGTTTATAAGCACCGCGGAGGTGGTCGCGGCGCCTCATTCGACTTACAGCGGTCGGCGAGCTCGCGCACCCGCCCGGCACATCCGGGAGGCCGTGCGCACGAGCCAAGTGGCCGAAAATAGCCCCCGCCGAGCGGATCGGCTGTTTATAAGCACCGCGGAGGTGGTCGCGGCGCCTCATTCGACTTCCAGCGGCCGGCGAGCTCGCGCACCCGCCCGGCACATCCGGGAGGCCGTGCGCACGAGCCAAGTGGCCGAAAATAGCCCCCGCCGAGCGGATCGGCTGTTTATAAGCACCGCGGAGGTGGTCGCGGCGCCTCATTCGACTTCCAGCGGCCGGCGAGCTCGCGCACCCGCCCGGCACATCCGGGAGGCCGTGCGCACGAGCCAAGTGGCCGAAAATAGCCCCCGCCGAGCGGATCGGCGGTTTATAAGCACCGCGGAGGTGGTCGCGGCGCCTCATTCGACTTCCAACGGGCTGCGCACTCGTGCACGCCGCCCGGTTCAAATTTTCTAAGTGCAACGCACAATGAGATGCATGAGAAACGGCCTTGGTTACCATCACATTTGAAGCGATGAATACGAAGTTAAATTTCATGACTCGGTGTATAAGTCGAGGTCGATTTTTTTCGGTCGATTTTGGATCGAAAAAGGTCGACCAATACACCGGCAAATACGGTATATATACTTATTATAAATGTAGTATTTATTTATATTGATTTATTGTTTATTTATATATATAAAGGCAGGTCCGCAAAAATATTTCTGACGCGTAGCCGGTCCGTGGCGCAAGAAAGGTTGGGGACCACTAGTCTAAAAGAATCTGGCCGTAACTGGAATAGGGTTCTACGCGAATGCCCAACGGAAAAGTGAAGTGCACAAAACCTGCATTTGGCTGTATCAAAATAAATGTCATGAAAAAGGTAAAAACACTACATGGAAGCGCAATGTGTTGTGCTGGGTTCTTTTACAAGTAAAGACTGCTGCTTTGAGTTCACAGGGAGCCATGCTCTTTATTCACTGTACATAGAGGTTTTGAACTCGTGTTGTAGTTTCAGTGTCGGAGTTCAAACTAGGCTTGCAGTTTCCGAATGCCATTCGTGATGGGTGTTGTAAAAAGGTCTTGGCTTAAACGATTGAAGTGCACATAAGAAAAAAAAAAAAAAAAAAAAAAAGAGCTTGAAGTGCACATAAGAAAAAGAAAAAGCTTACAGCACCTGATATTCCCAGGCGGTCTCCCATCCAAGTACTAACCAGGCCCGACCCTGCTTAGCTTCCGAGATCGGACGAGATCGGGCGTTCTCAGGGTAGTATGGCCGTAAGCCGTGCGGTGACCCAACATTTTGCATTTTATAGACACAATCGCCCCTGAAACTAGAGAGCGAGCCAATGAAGCCTTCAAAACTGCTTCGGCACATGGAGACCAAGCATCCTGCATTAAAAAACAAACCTTAACCACTTCGGGTTTCATTGTCTCCGATTACGCCTGGATGGGACCGGCTCGTTTCTGAGAAACAAGCTCGGTGCTCCCAATAACTCAACGTAATGGTGACTTTTATTTTTATGTGGTTTATATTTGTTTTTATGCCAGTCGTATCATTTTATTTAATCGTATTTACCGTATTTGCCGGTGTACAGGTCGACTCGGTGTATAAGTCGACCCCCTAAAATTCGACGGAAATTTACGATTTGATGATATATCCTTTGTATAAGTCGAGCTCAATTGTTGCATTATATTAAACTTCAAAATTCAATATGCGAAATTTATTGACGAAATGTGTTCAAATTCTGGGAGGCCGTGCGCATGCTGCTGTTTATAAGCACCGCGGAGGAGATCGCGGCCGGCGAGCTCGCGCACGCCGCCCGGCACCAACGGGAGGCCGGAAATAGCTCCAAGCCGAGCGGATCGGCACTTTATAAGCACCGCGGAGGAGATCGCGGCGCCTCATTGGACTTCCAGCCGCCGGCGAGCTCGCGCACCCGCCCGGCACATCCGGGAGGCCGTGCGCACGAGCCAAGTGGCCGAAAATAGCCCCCGCCGAGCGGATCGGCTGTTTATAAGCACCGCGGAGGTGGTCGCGGCGCCTCATTCGACTTCCAGCGGCCGGCGAGCTCGCGCACCCGCCCGGCACATCCGGGAGGCCGTGCGCACGAGCCAAGTGGCCGAAAATAGCCCCCGCCGAGCGGATCGGCTGTTTATAAGCACCGCGGAGGTGGTCGCGGCGCCTCATTCGACTTCCAGCGGCCGGCGAGCTCGCGCACCCGCCCGGCACATCCGGGAGGCCGTGCGCACGAGCCAAGTGGCCGAAAATAGCCCCCGCCGAGCGGATCGGCTGTTTATAAGCACCGCGGAGGTGGTCGCGGCGCCTCATTCGACTTCCAGCGGCCAGCGAGCTCGCGCACCCGCCCGGCACATCCGGGAGGCCGTGCGCACGAGCCAAGTGGCCGAAAATAGCCCCCGCCGAGCGGATCGGCTGTTTATAAGCACCGCGGAGGTGGTCGCGGCGCCTCATTCGACTTCCAGCGGCCGGCGAGCTCGCGCACCCGCCCGGCACATCCGGGAGGCCGTGCGCACGAGCCAAGTGGCCGAAAATAGCCCCCGCCGAGCGGATCGGCTGTTTATAAGCACCGCGGAGGTGGTCGCGGCGCCTCATTCGACTTCAAGCGGCCGGCGAGCTCGCGGACCCGCCCGGCACATCCGGGAGGCCGTGCGCACGAGCCAAGTGGCCGAAAATAGCCCCCGCCGAGCGGATCGGCTGTTTATAAGCACCGCGGAGGTGGTCGCGGCGCCTCATTCGACTTCCAGCGGCCGGCGAGCTCGCGCACCCGCCCGGCACATCCGGGAGGCCGTGCGCACGAGCCAAGTGGCCGAAAATAGCCCCCGCCGAGCGGATCGGCGGTTTATAAGCACCGCGGA
This sequence comes from Syngnathus scovelli, assembly GCF_024217435.2. NCBI lineage: Eukaryota > Metazoa > Chordata > Actinopteri > Syngnathiformes > Syngnathidae > Syngnathus > Syngnathus scovelli. Next base: position 128,703 of record NW_026061333.1, read on the forward strand.
GGTGGTCACGGCGCCTCATTCGACTTCCAGCGGCCGGCGAGATCGCGCACCCGCCCGGCACATCCTGGAGGCCGTGCGCACGAGCCAAGTGGCCGAAAATAGCCCCCGCCGAGCGGATCGGCTGTTTATAAGCACCGCGGAGGTGGTCGCGGCGCCTCATTCGACTTCCGGCGGGCGGCGAGCTCGCGCACCCGCCCGGCACATCCGGGAGGCCGTGCGCACGAGCCAAGTGGCCGAAAATAGCCCCCGCCGAGCGGATCGGCTGTTTATAAGCACCGCGGAGGTGGTCGCGGCGCCTCATTCGACTTCCAGCGGCCGGCGAGCTCGCGCACCCGCCCGGCACATCCGGGAGGCCGTGCGCACGAGCCAAGTGGCCGAAAATAGCCCCCGCCGAGCGGATCGGCTGTTTATAAGCACCGCGGAGGTGGTCGCGGCGCCTCATTCGACTTCCAGCGGCCGGCGAGCTCGCGCACCCGCCCGGCATATCCGGGAGGCCGTGCGCACGAGCCAAGTGGCCGAAAATAGCCCCCGCCGAGCGGATCGGCTGTTTATAAGCACCGCGGAGGTGGTCGCGGCGCCTCATTCGACTTCCAGCGGCCGGCGAGCTCGCGCACCCGCCCGGCACATCCGGGAGGCCGTGCGCACGAGCCAAGTGGCCGAAAATAGCCCCCGCCGAGCGGATCGGCTGTTTATAAGCACCGCGGAGGTGGTCGCGGCGCCTCATTCGACTTCCAGCGGCCGGCGAGCTCGCGCACCCGCCCGGCATATCCGGGAGGCCGTGCGCACGAGCCAAGTGGCCGAAAATAGCCCCCGCCGAGCGGATCGGCTGTTTATAAGCACCGAGGAGGTGGTCGCGGCGCCTCATTCGACTTCCAGCGGCCGGCGAGCCCGCGCACCCGCCCGGCACATCCGGGAGGCCGTGCGCACGAGCCAAGTGGCCGAAAATAGCCCCCGCCGAGCGGATCGGCTGTTTATAAGCACCGCGGAGGTGGTCGCGGCGCCTCATTCGACTTCCAGCGGCCGGCGAGCTCGCGCACCCGCCCGGCACATCCGGGAGGCCGTGCGCACAAGCCAAGTGGCCGAAAATAGCCCCCGCCGAGCGGATCGGCTGTTTATAAGCACCGCGGAGGTGGTCGCGGCGCCTCATTCGACTTCCAGCGGCCGGCGAGCTCGCGCACCCGCCCGGCACATCCGGGAGGCCGTGCGCACGAGCCAAGTGGCCGAAAATAGCCCCCGCCGAGCGGATCGGCTGTTTATAAGCACCGCGGAGGTGGTCGCGGCGCCTCATTCGACTTCCAGCGGCCGGCGAGCTCGCGCACCCGCCCGGCACATCCGGGAGGCCGTGCGCACGAGCCAAGTGGCCGAAAATAGCCCCCGCCGAGCGGATCGGCTGTTTATAAGCACCGCGGAGGTGGTCGCGGCGCCTCATTCGACTTCCAGCGGCCGGCGAGCTCGCGCACCCGCCCGGCACATCCGGGAGGCCGTGCGCACGAGCCAAGTGGCCGAAAATAGCCCCCGCCGAGCGGATCGGCTGTTTATAAGCACCGCGGAGGTGGTCGCGGCGCCTCATTCGACTTCCAGCGGCCGGCGAGCTCGCGCACCCGCCCGGCACATCCGGGAGGCCGTGCGCACGAGCCAAGTGGCCGAAAATAGCCCCCGCCGAGCGGATCGGCTGTTTATAAGCACCGCGGAGGTGGTCGCGGCGCCTCATTCGACTTCCAGCGGCCGGCGAGATCGCGCACCCGCCCGGCACATCCGGGAGGCCGTGCGCACGAGCCAAGTGGCCGAAAATAGCCCCCGCCGAGCGGATCGGCTGTTTATAAGCACCGCGGAGGTGGTCGCGGCGCCTCATTCGACTTCCAGCGGCCGGCGAGCTCGCGCACCCGCCCGGCACATCCGGGAGGCCGTGCGCACGAGCCAAGTGGCCGAAAATAGCCCCCGCCGAGCGGATCGGCTGTTTATAAGCACCGCGGAGGTGGTCGCGGCGCCTCATTCGACTTCCGGCGGGCGGCGAGCTCGCGCACCCGCCCGGCACATCCGGGAGGCCGTGCACACGAGCCAAGTGGCCGAATATAGCCCCCGCCGAGCGGATCGGCTGTTTATAAGCACCGCGGAGGTGGTCGCGGCGCCTCATTCGACTTCCAGCGGCCGGCGAGCTCGCGCACCCGCCCGGCACATCCGGGAGGCCGTGCGCACGAGCCAAGTGGCCGAAAATAGCCCCCGCCGAGCGGATCGGCTGTTTATAAGCACCGCGGAGGTGGTCGCGGCGCCTCATTCGACTTACAGCGGTCGGCGAGCTCGCGCACCCGCCCGGCACATCCGGGAGGCCGTGCGCACGAGCCAAGTGGCCGAAAATAGCCCCCGCCGAGCGGATCGGCTGTTTATAAGCACCGCGGAGGTGGTCGCGGCGCCTCATTCGACTTCCAGCGGCCGGCGAGCTCGCGCACCCGCCCGGCACATCCGGGAGGCCGTGCGCACGAGCCAAGTGGCCGAAAATAGCCCCCGCCGAGCGGATCGGCTGTTTATAAGCACCGCGGAGGTGGTCGCGGCGCCTCATTCGACTTCCAGCGGCCGGCGAGCTCGCGCACCCGCCCGGCACATCCGGGAGGCCGTGCGCACGAGCCAAGTGGCCGAAAATAGCCCCCGCCGAGCGGATCGGCGGTTTATAAGCACCGCGGAGGTGGTCGCGGCGCCTCATTCGACTTCCAACGGGCTGCGCACTCGTGCACGCCGCCCGGTTCAAATTTTCTAAGTGCAACGCACAATGAGATGCATGAGAAACGGCCTTGGTTACCATCACATTTGAAGCGATGAATACGAAGTTAAATTTCATGACTCGGTGTATAAGTCGAGGTCGATTTTTTTCGGTCGATTTTGGATCGAAAAAGGTCGACCAATACACCGGCAAATACGGTATATATACTTATTATAAATGTAGTATTTATTTATATTGATTTATTGTTTATTTATATATATAAAGGCAGGTCCGCAAAAATATTTCTGACGCGTAGCCGGTCCGTGGCGCAAGAAAGGTTGGGGACCACTAGTCTAAAAGAATCTGGCCGTAACTGGAATAGGGTTCTACGCGAATGCCCAACGGAAAAGTGAAGTGCACAAAACCTGCATTTGGCTGTATCAAAATAAATGTCATGAAAAAGGTAAAAACACTACATGGAAGCGCAATGTGTTGTGCTGGGTTCTTTTACAAGTAAAGACTGCTGCTTTGAGTTCACAGGGAGCCATGCTCTTTATTCACTGTACATAGAGGTTTTTAACTCGTGTTGTAGTTTCAGTGTCGGAGTTCAAACTAGGCTTGCAGTTTCCGAATGCCATTCGTGATGGGTGTTGTAAAAAGGTCTTGGCTTAAACGATTGAAGTGCACATAAGAAAAAAAAAAAAAAAAAAAAAAGAGCTTGAAGTGCACATAAGAAAAAGAAAAAGCTTACAGCACCTGGTATTCCCAGGCAGTCTCCCATCCAAGTACTAACCAGGCCCGACCCTGCTTAGCTTCCGAGATAAGACGAGATCAGGCGTTCTCAGGGTAGTATGGCCGTAAGCCGTGAGGTGACCCAACATTTTGCATTTTATAGACACAATCGCCCCTGAAACTAGCGAGCAAGCCAATGAAGCCTTCAAAACTGCTTCGGCACATGGAGACCAAGCATCCTGCATTAAAAGACAAACCTTAACCACTTCGGGTTTCATTGTCTCCGATTACGCCTGGATGGGACCGGCTCGTTTCTGAGAAACAAGCTCGGTGCTCCCAATAATTCAACGTAATGGTGACTTTTATTTTTATGTGGTTTATATTTGTTTTTATGCCAGTCGTATCATTTTATTTAATCGTATTTACCGTATTTGCCGGTGTACAGGTCGACTCGGTGTATAAGTCGACCCCCTAAAATTCGACGGAAATTTACGATTTTATGATATATCCTTTGTATAAGTCGAGCTCAATTGTTGCATTATATTAAACTTCAAAATTCAATATGCGAAATTTATTGACGAAATGTGTTCAAATTCTGGGAGGCCGTGCGCATGCTGCTGTTTATAAGCACCGCGGAGGAGATCGCGGCCGGCGAGCTCGCGCACGCCGCCCGGCACCAACGGGAGGCCGGAAATAGCTCCAAGCCGAGCGGATCGGCACTTTATAAGCACCGCGGAGGAGATCGCGGCGCCTCATTGGACTTCCAGCGGCCGGCGAGCTCGCGCACCCGCCCGGCACATCCGGGAGGCCGTGCGCACGAGCCAAGTGGCCGAAAATAGCCCCCGCCGAGCGGATCGGCTGTTTATAAGCACCGCGGAGGTGGTCGCGGCGCCTCATTCGACTTCCAGCGGCCGGCGAGCTCGCGCACCCGCCCGGCACATCCGGGAGGCCGTGCGCACGAGCCAAGTGGCCGAAAATAGCCCCCGCCGAGCGGATCGGCTGTTTATAAGCACCGCGGAGGTGGTCGGGCGCCTCATTCGACTTCCAGCGGCCGGCGAGCTCGCGCACCCGCCCGGCACATCCGGGAGGCCGTGCGCACGAGCCAAGTGGCCGAAAATAGCCCCTGCCGAGCGGATCGGCTGTTTATAAGCACCGCGGAGGTGGTCGCGGCGCCTCATTCGACTTCCAGCGGCCGGCGAGCTCGCGCACCCGCCCGGCACATCCGGGAGGCCGTGCGCACGAGCCAAGTGGCCGAAAATAGCCCCCGCCGAGCGGATCGGTTGTTTATAAGCACCGCGGAGGTAGTCGCGGGGCCTCATTCGACTTCCAGCGGCCGGCGAGCTCGCGCACCCGCCCGGCACATCCGAGAGGCCGTGCGCACGAGCCAAGTGGCCGAAAATAGCCCCCGCCGAGCGGATCGGCTGTTTATAAGCACCGCGGAGGTGGTCGCGGCGCCTCATTCGACTTCCAACGGCCGGCGAGCTCGCGCACCCGCCCGGCACATCCGGGAGGCCGTGCGCACGAGCCAAGTGGCCGAAAATAGCCCCCGCCGAGCGGATCGGCTGTTTATAAGCACCGCGGAGGTGGTCGCGGCGCCTCATTCGACTTCCAGCGGCCGGCGAGCTCGCGCACCCGCCCGGCACATCCGGGAGGCCGTGCGCACGAGCCAAGTGGCCGAAAATAGCCCCCGCCGAGCGGATCGGCTGTTTATAAGCACCGCGGAGGTGGTCGCGGCGCCTCATTCGACTTCCAGCGGCCGGCGAGCTCGCGCACCCGCCCGGCACATCCGGGAGGCCGTGCGCACGAGCCAAGTGGCCGAAAATAGCCCCCGCCGAGCGGATCGGCTGTTTATAAGCACCGCGGAGGTGGTCGCGGCGCCTCATTCGACTTCCAGCGGCTGGCAAGCTCGCGCACCCGCCCGGCATATCCGGGAGGCCGTGCGCACGAGCCAAGTGGCCGAAAATAGCCCCCGCCGAGCGGATCGGCTGTTTATAAGCACCGAGGAGGTGGTCGCGGCGCCTCATTCGACTTCCAGCGGCCGGCGAGCCCGCGCACCCGCCCGGCACATCCGGGAGGCCGTGCGCACGAGCCAAGTGGCCGAAAATAGCCCCCGCCGAGCGGATCGGCTGTTTATAAGCACCACGGAGGTGGTCGCGGCGCCTCATTCGACTTCCAGCGGCCGGCGAGCTCGCGCACCCGCCCGGCACATCCGGGAGGCCGTGCGCACAAGCCAAGTGGCCGAAAATAGCCCCCGCCGAGCGGATCGGCTGTTTATAAGCACCGCGGAGGTGGTCGCGGCGCCTCATTCGACTTCCAGCGGCCGGCGAGCTCGCGCACCCGCCCGGCACATCCGGGAGGCCGTGCGCACGAGCCAAGTGGCCGAAAATAGCCCCCGCCGAGCGGATCGGCTGTTTATAAGCACCGCGGAGGTGGTCGCGGCGCCTCATTCGACTTCCAGCGGCCGGCGAGCTCCCGCACCCGCCCGGCACATCCGGGAGGCCGTGCGCACGAGCCAAGAGGCCGAAAATAGCCCCCGCCGAGCGGATCGGCTGTTTATAAGCACCGCGGAGGTGGTCGCGGCGCCTCATTCGACTTCCAGCGGCCGGCGAGCTCGCGCACCCGCCCGGCACATCCGGGAGGCCGTGCGCACGAGCCAAGTGGCCGAAAATAGCCCCCGCCGAGCGGATCGGCGGTTTATAAGCACCGCGGAGGTGGTCGCGGCGCCTCATTCGACTTCCAACGGGCTGCGCACTCGCGCACGCCGCCCGGTTCAAATTTTCTAAGTGCAACGCACAATGAGATGCATGAGAAACGGCCTTGGTTACCATCACATTTGAAGCGATGAATACGAAGTTAAATTTTATGACTCGGTGTATAAGTCGAGGTCGATTTTTTTCGGTCGATTTTGGATCGAAAAAGGTCGACCAATACACCGGCAAATACGGTATCTATACTTATTATAAATGTAGTATTTATTTATATTGATTTATTGTTTATTTATATATATAAAGGCAGGTCCGCAAAAATATTTCTGACGCGTAGCCGATCCGTGGCGCAAGAAAGGTTGGGGACCACTAGTCTAAAAGAATCTGGCCGTAACTGGAATAGGGTTCTACGCGAATGCCCAACGGAAAAGTGAAGTGCACAAAACCTGCATTTGGCTGTATCAAAATAAATGTCATGAAAAAGGTAAAAACACTACATGGAAGCGCAATGTGTTGTGCTGGGTTCTTTTACAAGTAAAGACTGCTGCTTTGAGTTCACAGGGAGCCATGCTCTTTATTCACTGTACATAGAGGTTTTGAACTCGTGTTGTAGTTTCAGTGTCGGAGTTCAAACTAGGCTTGCAGTTTCCGAATGCCATTCGTGATGGGTGTCGTAAAAAGGTCTTGGCTTAAACGATTGAAGTGCACATAAGAAAAAAAAAAAAAAAAAAAAAAAGAGCTTGAAGTGCACATAAGAAAAAGAAAAAGCTTACAGCACCTGGTATTCCCAGGCAGTCTCCCGTCCAAGTACTAACCAGGCCCGACCCTGCTTAGCTTCTGAGATAAGACGAGATCAGGCGTTCTCAGGGTAGTATGGCCGTAAGCCGTGAGGTGACCCAACATTTTGCATTTTATAGACACAATCGCCCCTGAAACTAGCGAGCAAGCCAATGAAGCCTTCAAAACTGCTTCGGCACATGGAGACCAAGCATCCTGCATTAAAAGACAAACCTTAACCACTTCGGGTTTCATTGTCTCCGATTACGCCTGGATGGGACCGGCTCGTTTCTGAGAAACAAGCTCGGTGCTCCCAATAATTCAACGTAATGGTGACTTTTATTTTTATGTGGTTTATATTTGTTTTTATGCCAGTCGTATCATTTTATTTAATCCTATTTATATATATGTATTATAAATGTAGTATTTATTTATATAGATTTATTGTTTATTTATATATATAAACGCAGGTCCGCAAAAATATTTCTGACGCGTAGCCGGTCCGTGGCGCAAGAAAGTTTGGGGACCACTAGTCTAAAAGAATCTGGCCGTAACTGGAATAGGGTTCTACGCGAATGCCCAACGGAAAAGTGAAGTGCACAAAACCTGCATTTGGCTGTATCAAAATAAATGTCATGAAAAAGGTAAAAACACTACATGGAAGCGCAATGTGTTGTGCTGGGTTCTTTTACAAGTAAAGACTGCTGCTTTGAGTTCACAGGGAGCCATGCTCTTTATTCACTGTACATAGTCTGTCCTCTAGCGGTAAAAACGTGAACTGCAATGCTATGGCTGTCGCCACACAATGTAGGTTTTAAACTCGTGTTGTAGTTTCAGTGTCGGAGTTCAAACTAGGCTTGCAGTTTCCGAATGCCATTCGTGATGGGTGCTGTAAAAAGTTCTTGGCTTAAACGATTGAAGTGCACATAAGAAAAAAAAAAAAAAAAAAAAAGCTTACGGTAACTGGTATTCCCAGGCGGTCTCCTATCCAAGTACTAACCAGGCCCGACCCTGCTTAGCCTCCGAGGTCGGACGAGAGCGGGCGCTCTCAGGGTAGTATTGCCGTAAGCCGTGAGACCGCTCAGAATTTTTCATTTTATAGACACAATCGCCCCTGAAACCATGCCAAGCAGCGGCGGGACTTGATGGCTGTGGTAAAAGTTTCCTTTCACAATTGACGTGGGAAAAAAAAAAAAAAAAAAGGCTTTCAGCACCTGGTATTCCCGGACGGTCACCCTTCCCTTTTGTTTTTTTTTTGTTTTTTTTACAACCAGGGCCGAAACAGGCTTTCTTCCAAGGCTTTTGGTGTTTTCTGGAAACATGGCTATCATGAAAAGTTATTGACAGCTTTTTATGCGGTAGCACGAATTTGCCGTTGCGACCTGCATTTTGCTGAATCAAAATAAATGCCTTGAAAAGTTTAAAAACACTTCATGGAAGTCACTTCACTGGTTTCTTTTATATCAAACAAATTGTTTTAGGTTATTCACCTGACATGTTTCGGCGGTTTCTTCCGCCTTCATCAGAGTGTCACAGATGTGATGGTGACGCGTCTTTATCAGCTGATGGATCAACATGTCAGGTGAATAACCTAAAACAATTTGTTTGATATAAAAGAAACCAGTGAAGTGATTAAATAAGGAAAAACAAAATGAACTTAGTACAATTACTTCATGGAAGTGTTGTGTTGGGTTCTTTTACAAGTCAAGCCTGCTGCTTTGAGTTCACAGGGAGCCATGCTCACTGTACATAGTCTGCTCTCTAGCGGTAAAAAAATTAACTACAATGCTGTGGATGTCACCACATAATATAGCTTTCAAACTCGTGTTATAGTTTCAATGTCGGAGTTTAAATTAGGCTTGCTGTTTCCGGATGCCATTCGTGATGGGTGTTGTAAAAAATAGCTTCTTAAACGATTGAAGTGCACATAAGAAAAAGAAAAAGCTTACAGCACCTGATATTCCCAGGCGGTCTCCCATCCAAGTACTAACCAGGCCCGACCCTGCTTAGCTTCCGAGATCGGACGAGATCGGGCGTTCTCAGGGTAGTATGGCCGTAAGCCGTGCGGTGACCCAACATTTTGCATTTTATAGACACAATCGCCCCTGAAACTAAGCGAGCCAATGAAGCCTTCAAAACTGCTTCGGCACATGGAGACCAAGCATCCTGCATTAAAAAACAAACCTTAACCACTTCGGGTTTCATTGTCTCCGATTACGCCTGGATGGGACCGGCTCGTTTCTGAGAAACAAGCTCGGTGCTCCCAATAACTCAACGTAATGGTGACTTTTATTTTTATGTGGTTTATATTTGTTTTTATGCCAGTCGTATCATTTTATTTAATCGTATTTACCGTATTTGCCGGTGTACAGGTCGACTCGGTGTATAAGTCGACCCCCTAAAATTCGACGGAAATTTACGATTTGATGATATATCCTTTGTATAAGTCGAGCTCAATTGTTGCATTATATTAAACTTCAAAATTCAATATGCGAAATTTATTGACGAAATGTGTTCAAATTCTGGGAGGCCGTGCGCATGCTGCTGTTTATAAGCACCGCGGAGGAGATCGCGGCCGGCGAGCTCGCGCACGCCGCCCGGCACCAACGGGAGGCCGGAAATAGCTCCAAGCCGAGCGGATCGGCACTTTATAAGCACCGCGGAGGAGATCGCGGCGCCTCATTGGACTTCCAGCCGCCGGCGAGCTCGCGCACCCGCCCGGCACATCCGGGAGGCCGTGCGCACGAGCCAAGTGGCCGAAAATAGCCCCCGCCGAGCGGATCGGCTGTTTATAAGCACCGCGGAGGTGGTCGCGGCGCCTCATTCGACTTCCAGCGGCCGGCGAGCTCGCGCACCCGCCCGGCACATCCGGGAGGCCGTGCGCACGAGCCAAGTGGCCGAAAATAGCCCCCGCCGAGCGGATCGGCTGTTTATAAGCACCGCGGAGGTGGTCGGGCGCCTCATTCGACTTCCAGCGGCCGGCGAGCTCGCGCACCCGCCCGGCACATCCGGGAGGCCGTGCGCACGAGCCAAGTGGCCGAAAATAGCCCCCGCCGAGCGGATCGGCTGTTTATAAGCACCGCGGAGGTGGTCGCGGCGCCTCATTCGACTTCCAGCGGCCGGCGAGCTCGCGCACCCGCCCGGCACATCCGGGAGGCCGTGCGCACGAGCCAAGTGGCCGAAAATAGCCCCCGCCGAGCGGATCGGCTGTTTATAAGCACCGCGGAGGTGGTCGCGGCGCCTCATTCGACTTCCAGCGGCCGGCGAGCTCGCGCACCCGCCCGGCACATCCGGGAGGCCGTGCGCACGAGCCAAGTGGCCGAAAATAGCCCCCGCCGAGCGGATCGGCTGTTTATAAGCACCGCGGAGGTGGTCGCGGCGCCTCATTCGACTTCCAGCGGCCGGCGAGCTCGCGCACCCGCCCGGCACATCCGGGAGGCCGTGCGCACGAGCCAAGTTGCCGAAAATAGCCCCCGCCGAGCGGATCGGCTGTTTATAAGCACCGCGGAGGTGGTCGCGGCGCCTCATTCGACTTCCAGCGGCCGGCGAGCTCGCGCACCCGCCCGGCACATCCGGGAGGCCGTGCGCACGAGCCAAGTGGCCGAAAATAGCCCCCGCCGAGCGGATCGGCTGTTTATAAGCACCGCGGAGGTGGTCGCGGCGCCTCATTCGACTTCCAGCGGCCGGCGAGCTCGCGCACCCGCCCGGCACATCCGGGAGGCCGTGCGCACGAGCCAAGTGGCCGAAAATAGCCCCCGCCGAGCGGATCGGCTGTTTATAAGCACCGCGGAGGTGGTCGCGGCGCCTCATTCGACTTCCAGCGGCCAGCGAGCTCGCGCACCCGCCCGGCACATCCGGGAGGCCGTGCGCACGAGCCAAGTGGCCGAAAATAGCCCCCGCCGAGCGGATCGGCTGTTTATAAGCACCGCGGAGGTGGTCGCGGCGCCTCATTCGACTTCCAGCGGCCGGCGAGCTCGCGCACCCGACCGGCACATCCGGGAGGCCGTGCGCACGAGCCAAGTGGCCGAAAATAGCCCCCGCCGAGCGGATCGGCTGTTTATAAGCACCGCGGAGGTGGTCGCGGCGCCTCATTCGACTTCCGGCGGGCGGCGAGCTCGCGCACCCGCCCGGCACATCCGGGAGGCCGTGCGCACGAGCCAAGTGGCCGAAAATAGCCCCCGCCGAGCGGATCGGCTGTTTATAAGCACCGCGGAGGTGGTCGCGGCGCCTCATTCGACTTCCAGCGGCCGGCGAGCTCGCGCACCCGCCCGGCACATCCGGGAGGCCGTGCGCACGAGCCAAGTGGCCGAAAATAGCCCCCGCCGAGCGGATCGGCTGTTTATAAGCACCGCGGAGGTGGTCGCGGCGCCTCATTCGACTTCCAGCGGCCGGCGAGCTCGCGCACCCGCCCGGCACATCCGGGAGGCCGTGCGCACGAGCCAAGTGGCCGAAAATAGCCCCCGCCGAGCGGATCGGCTGTTTATAAGCACCGCGGAGGTGGTCGCGGCGCCTCATTCGACTTCCAGCGGCCAGCGAGCTCGCGCACCCGCCCGGCACATCCGGGAGGCCGTGCGCACGAGCCAAGTGGCCGAAAATAGCCCCCGCCGAGCGGATCGGCTGTTTATAAGCACCGCGGAGGTGGTCGCGGCGCCTCATTCGACTTCCAGCGGCCGGCGAGCTCGCGCACCCGCCCGGCACATCCGGGAGGCCGTGCGCACGAGCCAAGTGGCCGAAAATAGCCCCCGCCGAGCGGATCGGCTGTTTATAAGCACCGCGGAGGTGGTCGCGGCGCCTCATTCGACTTCCAGCGGCCGGCGAGCTCGCGCACCCGCCCGGCACATCCGGGAGGCCGTGCGCACGAGCCAAGTGGCCGAAAATAGCCCCCGCCGAGCGGATCGGCTGTTTATAAGCACCGCGGAGGTGGTCGCGGCGCCTCATTCGACTTCAAGCGGCCGGCGAGCTCGCGGACCCGCCCGGCACATCCGGGAGGCCGTGCGCACGAGCCAAGTGGCCGAAAATAGCCCCCGCCGAGCGGATCGGCTGTTTATAAGCACCGCGGAGGTGGTCGCGGCGCCTCATTCGACTTCCAGCGGCCGGCGAGCTCGCGCACCCGCCCGGCACATCCGGGAGGCCGTGCGCACGAGCCAAGTGGCCGAAAATAGCCCCCGCCGAGCGGATCGGCGGTTTATAAGCACCGCGGAGGTGGTCACGGCGCCTCATTCGACTTCCAGCGGCCGGCGAGATCGCGCACCCGCCCGGCACATCCTGGAGGCCGTGCGCACGAGCCAAGTGGCCGAAAATAGCCCCCGCCGAGCGGATCGGCTGTTTATAAGCACCGCGGAGGTGGTCGCGGCGCCTCATTCGACTTCCGGCGGGCGGCGAGCTCGCGCACCCGCCCGGCACATCCGGGAGGCCGTGCGCACGAGCCAAGTGGCCGAAAATAGCCCCCGCCGAGCGGATCGGCTGTTTATAAGCACCGCGGAGGTGGTCGCGGCGCCTCATTCGACTTCCAGCGGCCGGCGAGCTCGCGCACCCGCCCGGCACATCCGGGAGGCCGTGCGCACGAGCCAAGTGGCCGAAAATAGCCCCCGCCGAGCGGATCGGCTGTTTATAAGCACCGCGGAGGTGGTCGCGGCGCCTCATTCGACTTCCAGCGGCCGGCGAGCTCGCGCACCCGCCCGGCATATCCGGGAGGCCGTGCGCACGAGCCAAGTGGCCGAAAATAGCCCCCGCCGAGCGGATCGGCTGTTTATAAGCACCGAGGAGGTGGTCGCGGCGCCTCATTCGACTTCCAGCGGCCGGCGAGCCCGCGCACCCGCCCGGCACATCCGGGAGGCCGTGCGCACGAGCCAAGTGGCCGAAAATAGCCCCCGCCGAGCGGATCGGCTGTTTATAAGCACCGCGGAGGTGGTCGCGGCGCCTCATTCGACTTCCAGCGGCCGGCGAGCTCGCGCACCCGCCCGGCACATCCGGGAGGCCGTGCGCACAAGCCAAGTGGCCGAAAATAGCCCCCGCCGAGCGGATCGGCTGTTTATAAGCACCGCGGAGGTGGTCGCGGCGCCTCATTCGACTTCCAGCGGCCGGCGAGCTCGCGCACCCGCCCGGCACATCCGGGAGGCCGTGCGCACGAGCCAAGTGGCCGAAAATAGCCCCCGCCGAGCGGATCGGCTGTTTATAAGCACCGCGGAGGTGGTCGCGGCGCCTCATTCGACTTCCAGCGGCCGGCGAGCTCGCGCACCCGCCCGGCACATCCGGGAGGCCGTGCGCACGAGCCAAGTGGCCGAAAATAGCCCCCGCCGAGCGGATCGGCTGTTTATAAGCACCGCGGAGGTGGTCGCGGCGCCTCATTCGACTTCCAGCGGCCGGCGAGCTCGCGCACCCGCCCGGCACATCCGGGAGGCCGTGCGCACGAGCCAAGTGGCCGAAAATAGCCCCCGCCGAGCGGATCGGCTGTTTATAAGCACCGCGGAGGTGGTCGCGGCGCCTCATTCGACTTCCAGCGGCCAGCGAGCTCGCGCACCCGCCCGGCACATCCGGGAGGCCGTGCGCACGAGCCAAGTGGCCGAAAATAGCCCCCGCCGAGCGGATCGGCTGTTTATAAGCACCGCGGAGGTGGTCGCGGCGCCTCATTCGACTTCCAGCGGCCGGCGAGCTCGCGCACCCGACCGGCACATCCGGGAGGCCGTGCGCACGAGCCAAGTGGCCGAAAATAGCCCCCGCCGAGCGGATCGGCTGTTTATAAGCACCGCGGAGGTGGTCGCGGCGCCTCATTCGACTTCCGGCGGGCGGCGAGCTCGCGCACCCGCCCGGCACATCCGGGAGGCCGTGCGCACGAGCCAAGTGGCCGAAAATAGCCCCCGCCGAGCGGATCGGCTGTTTATAAGCACCGCGGAGGTGGTCGCGGCGCCTCATTCGACTTCCAGCGGCCGGCGAGCTCGCGCACCCGCCCGGCACATCCGGGAGGCCGTGCGCACGAGCCAAGTGGCCGAAAATAGCCCCCGCCGAGCGGATCGGCTGTTTATAAGCACCGCGGAGGTGGTCGCGGCGCCTCATTCGACTTCCAGCGGCCGGCGAGCTCGCGCACCCGCCCGGCACATCCGGGAGGCCGTGCGCACGAGCCAAGTGGCCGAAAATAGCCCCCGCCGAGCGGATCGGCTGTTTATAAGCACCGCGGAGGTGGTCGCGGCGCCTCATTCGACTTCAAGCGGCCGGCGAGCTCGCGCACCCGCCCGGCACATCCGGGAGGCCGTGCGCACGAGCCAAGTGGCCGAAAATAGCCCCCGCCGAGCGGATCGGCTGTTTATAAGCACCGCGGAGGTGGTCGCGGCGCCTCATTCGACTTCCAGCGGCCGGCGAGCTCGCGCACCCGCCCGGCACATCCGGGAGGCCGTGCGCACGAGCCAAGTGGCCGAAAATAGCCCCCGCCGAGCGGATCGGCGGTTTATAAGCACCGCGGAGGTGGTCTCGGCGCCTCATTCGACTTCCAGCGGCCGGCGAGATCGCGCACCCGCCCGGCACATCCTGGAGGCCGTGCGCACGAGCCAAGTGGCCGAAAATAGCCCCCGCCGAGCGGATCGGCTGTTTATAAGCACCGCGGAGGTGGTCGCGGCGCCTCATTCGACTTCCGGCGGGCGGCGAGCTCGCGCACCCGCCCGGCACATCCGGGAGGCCGTGCGCACGAGCCAAGTGGCCGAAAATAGCCCCCGCCGAGCGGATCGGCTGTTTATAAGCACCGCGGAGGTGGTCGCGGCGCCTCATTCGACTTCCAGCGGCCGGCGAGCTCGCGCACCCGCCCGGCACATCCGGGAGGCCGTGCGCACGAGCCAAGTGGCCGAAAATAGCCCCCGCCGAGCGGATCGGCTGTTTATAAGCACCGCGGAGGTGGTCGCGGCGCCTCATTCGACTTCCAGCGGCCGGCGAGCTCGCGCACCCGCCCGGCACATCCGGGAGGCCGTGCGCACGAGCCAAGTGGCCGAAAATAGCCCCCGCCGAGCGGATCGGCTGTTTATAAGCACCGCGGAGGTGGTCGCGGCGCCTCATTCGACTTCCAGCGGCCGGCGAGCTCGCGCACCCGCCCGGCACATCCGGGAGGCCGTGCGCACGAGCCAAGTGGCCGAAAATAGCCCCCGCCGAGCGGATCGGCTGTTTATAAGCACCGCGGAGGTGGTCGCGGCGCCTCATTCGACTTCCAGCGGCCGGCGAGCTCGCGCACCCGCCCGGCACATCCGGGAGGCCGTGCGCACGAGCCAAGTGGCCGAAAATAGCCCCCGCCGAGCGGATCGGCTGTTTATAAGCACCGCGGAGGTGGTCGCGGCGCCTCATTCGACTTCCAGCGGCCGGCGAGATCGCGCACCCGCCCGGCACATCCGGGAGGCCGTGCGCACGAGCCAAGTGGCCGAAAATAGCCCCCGCCGAGCGGATCGGCTGTTTATAAGCACCGCGGAGGTGGTCGCGGCGCCTCATTCGACTTCCAGCGGCCGGCGAGCTCGCGCACCCGCCCGGCACATCCGGGAGGCCGTGCGCACGAGCCAAGTGGCCGAAAATAGCCCCCGCCGAGCGGATCGGCTGTTTATAAGCACCGCGGAGGTGGTCGCGGCGCCTCATTCGACTTCCGGCGGGCGGCGAGCTCGTGCACCCGCCCGGCACATCCGGGAGGCCGTGCACACGAGCCAAGTGGCCGAAAATAGCCCCCGCCGAGCGGATCGGCTGTTTATAAGCACCGCGGAGGTGGTCGCGGCGCCTCATTCGACTTCCAGCGGCCGGCGAGCTCGCGCACCCGCCCGGCACATCCGGGAGGCCGTGCGCACGAGCCAAGTGGCCGAAAATAGCCCCCGCCGAGCGGATCGGCTGTTTATAAGCACCGCGGAGGTGGTCGCGGCGCCTCATTCGACTTACAGCGGTCGGCGAGCTCGCGCACCCGCCCGGCACATCCGGGAGGCCGTGCGCACGAGCCAAGTGGCCGAAAATAGCCCCCGCCGAGCGGATCGGCTGTTTATAAGCACCGCGGAGGTGGTCGCGGCGCCTCATTCGACTTCCAGCGGCCGGCGAGCTCGCGCACCCGCCCGGCACATCCGGGAGGCCGTGCGCACGAGCCAAGTGGCCGAAAATAGCCCCCGCCGAGCGGATCGGCTGTTTATAAGCACCGCGGAGGTGGTCGCGGCGCCTCATTCGACTTCCAGCGGCCGGCGAGCTCGCGCACCCGCCCGGCACATCCGGGAGGCCGTGCGCACGAGCCAAGTGGCCGAAAATAGCCCCCGCCGAGCGGATCGGCGGTTTATAAGCACCGCGGAGGTGGTCGCGGCGCCTCATTCGACTTCCAACGGGCTGCGCACTCGTGCACGCCGCCCGGTTCAAATTTTCTAAGTGCAACGCACAATGAGATGCATGAGAAACGGCCTTGGTTACCATCACATTTGAAGCGATGAATACGAAGTTAAATTTTATGACTCGGTGTATAAGTCGAGGTCGATTTTTTTCGGTCGATTTTGGATCGAAAAAGGTCGACCAATACACCGGCAAATACGGTATATATACTTATTATAAATGTAGTATTTATTTATATTGATTTATTGTTTATTTATATATATAAAGGCAGGTCCGCAAAAATATTTCTGACGCGTAGCCGGTCCGTGGCGCAAGAAAGGTTGGGGACCACTAGTCTAAAAGAATCTGGCCGTAACTGGAATAGGGTTCTACGCGAATGCCCAACGGAAAAGTGAAGTGCACAAAACCTGCATTTGGCTGTATCAAAATAAATGTCATGAAAAAGGTAAAAACACTACATGGAAGCGCAATGTGTTGTGCTGGGTTCTTTTACAAGTAAAGACTGCTGCTTTGAGTTCACAGGGAGCCATGCTCTTTATTCACTGTACATAGAGGTTTTGAACTCGTGTTGTAGTTTCAGTGTCGGAGTTCAAACTAGGCTTGCAGTTTCCGAATGCCATTCGTGATGGGTGTTGTAAAAAGGTCTTGGCTTAAACGATTGAAGTGCACATAAGAAAAAAAAAAAAAAAAAAAAAAAAGAGCTTGAAGTGCACATAAGAAAAAGAAAAAGCTTACAGCACCTGGTATTCCCAGGGAGTCTCCCATCCAAGTACTAACCAGGCCCGACCCTGCTTAGCTTCCGAGATAAGACGAGATCAGGCGTTCTCAGGGTAGTATGGCCGTAAGCCGTGGGGTGACCCAACATTTTGCATTTTATAGACACAATCGCCCCTGAAACTAGCGAGCAAGCCAATGAAGCCTTCAAAACTGCTTCGGCACATGGAGACCAAGCATCCTGCATTAAAAGACAAACCTTAACCACTTCGGGTTTCATTGTCTCCGATTACGCCTGGATGGGACCGGCTCGTTTCTGAGAAACAAGCTCGGTGCTCCCAATAATTCAACGTAATGGTGACTTTTATTTTTATGTGGTTTATATTTGTTTTTATGCCAGTCGTATCATTTTATTTAATCCTATTTATATATATTTATTATAAATGTAGTATTTATTTATATAGATTTATTGTTTATTTATATATATAAAGGCAGGTCCGCAAAAATATTTCTGACGCGTAGCCGGTCCGTGGCGCAAGAAAGTTTGGGGACCACTAGTCTAAAAGAATCTGGCCGTAACTGGAATAGGGTTCTACGCGAATGCCCAACGGAAAAGTGAAGTGCACAAAACCTGCATTTGGCTGTATCAAAATAAATGTCATGAAAAAGGTAAAAACACTACATGGAAGCGCAATGTGTTGTGCTGGGTTCTTTTACAAGTAAAGACTGCTGCTTTGAGTTCACAGGGAGCCATGCTCTTTATTCACTGTACATAGTCTGTCCTCTAGCGGTAAAAACGTGAACTGCAATGCTATGGCTGTCGCCACACAATGTAGGTTTTAAACTCGTGTTGTAGTTTCAGTGTCGGAGTTCAAACTAGGCTTGCAGTTTCCGAATGCCATTCGTGATGGGTGCTGTAAAAAGTTCTTGGCTTAAACGATTGAAGTGCACATAAGAAAAAAAAAAAAAAAAAAAAGCTTACGGTAACTGGTATTCCCAGGCGGTCTCCCATCCAAGTACTAACCAGGCCCGACCCTGCTTAGCCTCCGAGGTCGGACGAGAGCGGGCGCTCTCAGGGTAGTATTGCCGTAAGCCGTGAGACCGCTCAGAATTTTTCATTTTATAGACACAATCGCCCCTGAAACCATGCCAAGCAGCGGCGGGACTTGATGGCTGTGGTAAAAGTTTCCTTTCACAATTGACGTGGGAAAAAAAAAAAAAAAAAAGGCTTTCAGCACCTGGTATTCCCGGACGGTCACCCTTCCCTTTTGTTTTTTTTTTTTGTTTTTTATACAACCAGGGCCGAAACAGGCTTTCTTCCAAGGCTTTTGGTGTTTTCTGGAAACATGGCTATCATGAAAAGTTATTGACAGCTTTTTATGCGGTAGCACGAATTTGCCGTTGCGACCTGCATTTTGCTGAATCAAAATAAATGCCTTGAAAAGTTTAAAAACACTTCATGGAAGTCACTTCACTGGTTTCTTTTATATCAAACAAATTGTTTTAGGTTATTCACCTGACATGTTTCGGCGGTTTCTTCCGCCTTCATCAGAGTGTCACAGATGTGATGGTGACGCGTCTTTATCAGCTGATGGATCAACATGTCAGGTGAATAACCTAAAACAATTTGTTTGATATAAAAGAAACCAGTGAAGTGATTAAATAAGGAAAAACAAAATGAACTTAGTACAATTACTTCATGGAAGTGTTGTGTTGGGTTCTTTTACAAGTCAAGCCTGCTGCTTTGAGTTCACAGGGAGCCATGCTCACTGTACATAGTCTGCTCTCTAGCGGTAAAAAATTTAACTACAATGCTGTGGATGTCACCACATAATATAGCTTTCAAACTCG
>NW_026061333.1:150000-170000 GCF_024217435.2 Syngnathus scovelli
CCGAGCGGATCGGCTGTTTATAAGCACCGCGGAGGTGGTCGCGGCGCCTCATTCGACTTCCAGCGGCCGGCGAGCTCGCGCACCCGCCCGGCACATCCGGGAGGCCGTGCGCACGAGCCAAGTGGCCGAAAATAGCCCCCGCCGAGCGGATCGGCTGTTTATAAGCACCGCGGAGGTGGTCGCGGCGCCTCATTCGACTTCCAGCGGCCGGCGAGCTCGCGCACCCGCCCGGCATATCCGGGAGGCCGTGCGCACGAGCCAAGTGGCCGAAAATAGCCCCCGCCGAGCGGATCGGCTGTTTATAAGCACCGAGGAGGTGGTCGCGGCGCCTCATTCGACTTCCAGCGGCCGGCGAGCCCGCGCACCCGCCCGGCACATCCGGGAGGCCGTGCGCACGAGCCAAGTGGCCGAAAATAGCCCCCGCCGAGCGGATCGGCTGTTTATAAGCACCGCGGAGGTGGTCGCGGCGCCTCATTCGACTTCCAGCGGCCGGCGAGCTCGCGCACCCGCCCGGCACATCCGGGAGGCCGTGCGCACAAGCCAAGTGGCCGAAAATAGCCCCCGCCGAGCGGATCGGCTGTTTATAAGCACCGCGGAGGTGGTCGCGGCGCCTCATTCGACTTCCAGCGGCCGGCGAGCTCGCGCACCCGCCCGGCACATCCGGGAGGCCGTGCGCACGAGCCAAGTGGCCAAAAATAGCCCCCGCCGAGCGGATCGGCTGTTTATAAGCACCGCGGAGGTGGTCGCGGCGCCTCATTCGACTTCCAGCGGCCGGCGAGCTCGCGCACCCGCCCGGCACATCCGGGAGGCCGTGCGCACGAGCCAAGTGGCCGAAAATAGCCCCCGCCGAGCGGATCGGCTGTTTATAAGCACCGCGGAGGTGGTCGCGGCGCCTCATTCGACTTCCAGCGGCCGGCGAGCTCGCGCACCCGCCCGGCACATCCGGGAGGCCGTGCGCACGAGCCAAGTGGCCGAAAATAGCCCCCGCCGAGCGGATCGGCTGTTTATAAGCACCGCGGAGGTGGTCGCGGCGCCTCATTCGACTTCCAGCGGCCGGCGAGCTCGCGCACCCGCCCGGCACATCCGGGAGGCCGTGCGCACGAGCCAAGTGGCCGAAAATAGCCCCCGCCGAGCGGATCGGCTGTTTATAAGCACCGCGGAGGTGGTCGCGGCGCCTCATTCGACTTCCAGCGGCCAGCGAGCTCGCGCACCCGCCCGGCACATCCGGGAGGCCGTGCGCACGAGCCAAGTGGCCGAAAATAGCCCCCGCCGAGCGGATCGGCTGTTTATAAGCACTGCGGAGGTGGTCGCGGCGCCTCATTCGACTTCCAGCGGCCGGCGAGCTCGCGCACCCGACCGGCACATCCGGGAGGCCGTGCGCACGAGCCAAGTGGCCGAAAATAGCCCCCGCCGAGCGGATCGGCTGTTTATAAGCACCGCGGAGGTGGTCGCGGCGCCTCATTCGACTTCCGGCGGGCGGCGAGCTCGCGCACCCGCCCGGCACATCCGGGAGGCCGTGCGCACGAGCCAAGTGGCCGAAAATAGCCCCCGCCGAGCGGATCGGCTGTTTATAAGCACCGCGGAGGTGGTCGCGGCGCCTCATTCGACTTCCAGCGGCCGGCGAGCTCGCGCACCCGCCCGGCACATCCGGGAGGCCGTGCGCACGAGCCAAGTGGCCGAAAATAGCCCCCGCCGAGCGGATCGGCTGTTTATAAGCACCGCGGAGGTGGTCGCGGCGCCTCATTCGACTTCCAGCGGCCGGCGAGCTCGCGCACCCGCCCGGCACAACCGGGAGGCCGTGCGCACGAGCCAAGTGGCCGAAAATAGCCCCCGCCAAGCGGATCGGCTGTTTATAAGCACCGCGGAGGTGGTCGCGGCGCCTCATTCGACTTCAAGCGGCCGGCGAGCTCGCGCACCCGCCCGGCACATCCGGGAGGCCGTGCGCACGAGCCAAGTGGCCGAAAATAGCCCCCGCCGAGCGGATCGGCTGTTTATAAGCACCGCGGAGGTGGTCGCGGCGCCTCATTCGACTTCCAGCGGCCGGCGAGCTCGCGCACCCGCCCGGCACATCCGGGAGGCCGTGCGCACGAGCCAAGTGGCCGAAAATAGCCCCCGCCGAGCGGATCGGCGGTTTATAAGCACCGCGGAGGTGGTCACGGCGCCTCATTCGACTTCCAGCGGCCGGCGAGATCGCGCACCCGCCCGGCACATCCTGGAGGCCGTGCGCACGAGCCAAGTGGCCGAAAATAGCCCCCGCCGAGCGGATCGGCTGTTTATAAGCACCGCGGAGGTGGTCGCGGCGCCTCATTCGACTTCCGGCGGGCGGCGAGCTCGCGCACCCGCCCGGCACATCCGGGAGGCCGTGCGCACGAGCCAAGTGGCCGAAAATAGCCCCCGCCGAGCGGATCGGCTGTTTATAAGCACCGCGGAGGTGGTCGCGGCGCCTCATTCGACTTCCAGCGGCCGGCGAGCTCGCGCACCCGCCCGGCACATCCGGGAGGCCGTGCGCACGAGCCAAGTGGCCGAAAATAGCCCCCGCCGAGCGGATCGGCTGTTTATAAGCACCGCGGAGGTGGTCGCGGCGCCTCATTCGACTTCCAGCGGCCGGCGAGCTCGCGCACCCGCCCGGCACATCCGGGAGGCCGTGCGCACGAGCCAAGTGGCCGAAAATAGCCCCCGCCGAGCGGATCGGCTGTTTATAAGCACCGCGGAGGTGGTCGCGGCGCCTCATTCGACTTCCAGCGGCCGGCGAGCTCGCGCACCCGCCCGGCACATCCGGGAGGCCGTGCGCACGAGCCAAGTGGCCGAAAATAGCCCCCGCCGAGCGGATCGGCTGTTTATAAGCACCGCGGAGGTGGTCGCGGCGCCTCATTCGACTTCCAGCGGCCGGCGAGCTCGCGCACCCGCCCGGCACATCCGGGAGGCCGTGCGCACGAGCCAAGTGGCCGAAAATAGCCCCCGCCGAGCGGATCGGCTGTTTATAAGCACCGCGGAGGTGGTCGCGGCGCCTCATTCGACTTCCAGCGGCCGGCGAGATCGCGCACCCGCCCGGCACATCCGGGAGGCCGTGCGCACGAGCCAAGTGGCCGAAAATAGCCCCCGCCGAGCGGATCGGCTGTTTATAAGCACCGCGGAGGTGGTCGCGGCGCCTCATTCGACTTCCAGCGGCCGGCGAGCTCGCGCACCCGCCCGGCACATCCGGGAGGCCGTGCGCACGAGCCAAGTGGCCGAAAATAGCCCCCGCCGAGCGGATCGGCTGTTTATAAGCACCGCGGAGGTGGTCACGGCGCCTCATTCGACTTCCGGCGGGCGGCGAGCTCGCGCACCCGCCCGGCACATCCGGGAGGCCGTGCACACGAGCCAAGTGGCCGAAAATAGCCCCCGCCGAGCGGATCGGCTGTTTATAAGCACCGCGGAGGTGGTCGCGGCGCCTCATTCGACTTCCAGCGGCCGGCGAGCTCGCGCACCCGCCCGGCACATCCGGGAGGCCGTGCGCACGAGCCAAGTGGCCGAAAATAGCCCCCGCCGAGCGGATCGGCTGTTTATAAGCACCGCGGAGGTGGTCGCGGCGCCTCATTCGACTTACAGCGGTCGGCGAGCTCGCGCACCCGCCCGGCACATCCGGGAGGCCGTGCGCACGAGCCAAGTGGCCGAAAATAGCCCCCGCCGAGCGGATCGGCTGTTTATAAGCACCGCGGAGGTGGTCGCGGCGCCTCATTCGACTTCCAGCGGCCGGCGAGCTCGCGCACCCGCCCGGCACATCCGGGAGGCCGTGCGCACGAGCCAAGTGGCCGAAAATAGCCCCCGCCGAGCGGATCGGCTGTTTATAAGCACCGCGGAGGTGGTCGCGGCGCCTCATTCGACTTCCAGCGGCCGGCGAGCTCGCGCACCCGCCCGGCACATCCGGGAGGCCGTGCGCACGAGCCAAGTGGCCGAAAATAGCCCCCGCCGAGCGGATCGGCGGTTTATAAGCACCGCGGAGGTGGTCGCGGCGCCTCATTCGACTTCCAACGGGCTGCGCACTCGTGCACGCCGCCCGGTTCAAATTTTCTAAGTGCAACGCACAATGAGATGCATGAGAAACGGCCTTGGTTACCATCACATTTGAAGCGATGAATACGAAGTTAAATTTTATGACTCGGTGTATAAGTCGAGGTCGATTTTTTTCGGTCGATTTTGGATCGAAAAAGGTCGACCAATACACCGGCAAATACGGTATATATACTTATTATAAATGTAGTATTTATTTATATTGATTTATTGTTTATTTATATATATAAAGGCAGGTCCGCAAAAATATTTCTGACGCGTAGCCGGTCCGTGGCGCAAGAAAGGTTGGGGACCACTAGTCTAAAAGAATCTGGCCGTAACTGGAATAGGGTTCTACGCGAATGCCCAACGGAAAAGTGAAGTGCACAAAACCTGCATTTGGCTGTATCAAAATAAATGTCATGAAAAAGGTAAAAACACTACATGGAAGCGCAATGTGTTGTGCTGGGTTCTTTTACAAGTAAAGACTGCTGCTTTGAGTTCACAGGGAGCCATGCTCTTTATTCACTGTACATAGAGGTTTTGAACTCGTGTTGTAGTTTCAGTGTCGGAGTTCAAACTAGGCTTGCAGTTTCCGAATGCCATTCGTGATGGGTGTTGTAAAAAGGTCTTGGCTTAAACGATTGAAGTGCACATAAGAAAAAAAAAAAAAAAAAAAAAAAAGAGCTTGAAGTGCACATAAGAAAAAGAAAAAGCTTACAGCACCTGGTATTCCCAGGCAGTCTCCCATCCAAGTACTAACCAGGCCCGACCCTGCTTAGCTTCTGAGATAAGACGAGATCAGGCGTTCTCAGGGTAGTATGGCCGTAAGCCGTGAGGTGACCCAACATTTTGCATTTTATAGACACAATCGCCCCTGAAACTAGCGAGCAAGCCAATGAAGCCTTCAAAACTGCTTCGGCACATGGAGACCAAGCATCCTGCATTAAAAGACAAACCTTAACCACTTCGGGTTTCATTGTCTCCGATTACGCCTGGATGGGACCGGCTCGTTTCTGAGAAACAAGCTCGGTGCTCCCAATAATTCAACGTAATGGTGACTTTTATTTTTATGTGGTTTATATTTGTTTTTATGCCAGTCGTATCATTTTATTTAATCCTATTTATATATATGTATTATAAATGTAGTATTTATTTATATAGATTTATTGTTTATTTATATATATAAACGCAGGTCCGCAAAAATATTTCTGACGCGTAGCCGGTCCGTGGCGCAAGAAAGTTTGGGGACCACTAGTCTAAAAGAATCTGGCCGTAACTGGAATAGGGTTCTACGCGAATGCCCAACGGAAAAGTGAAGTGCACAAAACCTGCATTTGGCTGTATCAAAATAAATGTCATGAAAAAGGTAAAAACACTACATGGAAGCGCAATGTGTTGTGCTGGGTTCTTTTACAAGTAAAGACTGCTGCTTTGAGTTCACAGGGAGCCATGCTCTTTATTCACTGTACATAGTCTGTCCTCTAGCGGTAAAAACGTGAACTGCAATGCTATGGCTGTCGCCACACAATGTAGGTTTTAAACTCGTGTTGTAGTTTCAGTGTCGGAGTTC
Organism: Syngnathus scovelli; assembly: GCF_024217435.2. Taxonomy (NCBI): domain Eukaryota; kingdom Metazoa; phylum Chordata; class Actinopteri; order Syngnathiformes; family Syngnathidae; genus Syngnathus; species Syngnathus scovelli. The sequence goes on from NW_026061333.1 coordinate 155,603, forward strand.
AAACTAGGCTTGCAGTTTCCGAATGCCATTCGTGATGGGTGCTGTAAAAAGTTCTTGGCTTAAACGATTGAAGTGCACATAAGAAAAAAAAAAAAAAAAAAAAAAAGCTTACGGTAACTGGTATTCCCAGGCGGTCTCCTATCCAAGTACTAACCAGGCCCGACCCTGCTTAGCCTCCGAGGTCGGACGAGAGCGGGCGCTCTCAGGGTAGTATTGCCGTAAGCCGTGAGACCGCTCAGAATTTTTCATTTTATAGACACAATCGCCCCTGAAACCATGCCAAGCAGCGGCGGGACTTGATGGCTGTGGTAAAAGTTTCCTTTCACAATTGACGTGGGAAAAAAAAAAAAAAAAAAGGCTTTCAGCACCTGGTATTCCCGGACGGTCACCCTTCCCTTTTGTTTTTTTTTTTGTTTTTTTTACAACCAGGGCCGAAACAGGCTTTCTTCCAAGGCTTTTGGTGTTTTCTGGAAACATGGCTATCATGAAAAGTTATTGACAGCTTTTTATGCGGTAGCACGAATTTGCCGTTGCGACCTGCATTTTGCTGAATCAAAATAAATGCCTTGAAAAGTTTAAAAACACTTCATGGAAGTCACTTCACTGGTTTCTTTTATATCAAACAAATTGTTTTAGGTTATTCACCTGACATGTTTCGGCGGTTTCTTCCGCCTTCATCAGAGTGTCACAGATGTGATGGTGACGCGTCTTTATCAGCTGATGGATCAACATGTCAGGTGAATAACCTAAAACAATTTGTTTGATATAAAAGAAACCAGTGAAGTGATTAAATAAGGAAAAACAAAATGAACTTAGTACAATTACTTCATGGAAGTGTTGTGTTGGGTTCTTTTACAAGTCAAGCCTGCTGCTTTGAGTTCACAGGGAGCCATGCTCACTGTACATAGTCTGCTCTCTAGCGGTAAAAAAATTAACTACAATGCTGTGGATGTCACCACATAATATAGCTTTCAAACTCGTGTTATAGTTTCAATGTCGGAGTTTAAATTAGGCTTGCTGTTTCCGGATGCCATTCGTGATGGGTGTTGTAAAAAATAGCTTCTTAAACGATTGAAGTGCACATAAGAAAAAGAAAAAGCTTACAGCACCTGATATTCCCAGGCGGTCTCCCATCCAAGTACTAACCAGGCCCGACCCTGCTTAGCTTCCGAGATCGGACGAGATCGGGCGTTCTCAGGGTAGTATGGCCGTAAGCCGTGCGGTGACCCAACATTTTGCATTTTATAGACACAATCGCCCCTGAAACTAGAGAGCGAGCCAATGAAGCCTTCAAAACTGCTTCGGCACATGGAGACCAAGCATCCTGCATTAAAAAACAAACCTTAACCACTTCGGGTTTCATTGTCTCCGATTACGCCTGGATGGGACCGGCTCGTTTCTGAGAAACAAGCTCGGTGCTCCCAATAACTCAACGTAATGGTGACTTTTATTTTTATGTGGTTTATATTTGTTTTTATGCCAGTCGTATCATTTTATTTAATCGTATTTACCGTATTTGCCGGTGTACAGGTCGACTCGGTGTATAAGTCGACCCCCTAAAATTCGACGGAAATTTACGATTTGATGATATATCCTTTGTATAAGTCGAGCTCAATTGTTGCATTATATTAAACTTCAAAATTCAATATGCGAAATTTATTGACGAAATGTGTTCAAATTCTGGGAGGCCGTGCGCATGCTGCTGTTTATAAGCACCGCGGAGGAGATCGCGGCCGGCGAGCTCGCGCACGCCGCCCGGCACCAACGGGAGGCCGGAAATAGCTCCAAGCCGAGCGGATCGGCACTTTATAAGCACCGCGGAGGAGATCGCGGCGCCTCATTGGACTTCCAGCCGCCGGCGAGCTCGCGCACCCGCCCGGCACATCCGGGAGGCCGTGCGCACGAGCCAAGTGGCCGAAAATAGCCCCCGCCGAGCGGATCGGCTGTTTATAAGCACCGCGGAGGTGGTCGCGGCGCCTCATTCGACTTCCAGCGGCCGGCGAGCTCGCGCACCCGCCCGGCACATCCGGGAGGCCGTGCGCACGAGCCAAGTGGCCGAAAATAGCCCCCGCCGAGCGGATCGGCTGTTTATAAGCACCGCGGAGGTGGTCGGGCGCCTCATTCGACTTCCAGCGGCCGGCGAGGTCGCGCACCCGCCCGGCACATCCGGGAGGCCGTGCGCACGAGCCAAGTGGCCGAAAATAGCCCCCGCCGAGCGGATCGGCTGTTTATAAGCACCGCGGAGGTGGTCGCGGCGCCTCATTCGACTTCCAGCGGCCGGCGAGCTCGCGCACCCGCCCGGCACATCCGGGAGGCCGTGCGCACGAGCCAAGTGGCCGAAAATAGCCCCCGCCGAGCGGATCGGCTGTTTATAAGCACCGCGGAGGTGGTCGCGGCGCCTCATTCGACTTCCAGCGGCCGGCGAGCTCGCGCACCCGCCCGGCACATCCGGGAGGCCGTGCGCACGAGCCAAGTGGCCGAAAATAGCCCCCGCCGAGCGGATCGGCTGTTTATAAGCACCGCGGAGGTGGTCGCGGCGCCTCATTCGACTTCCAGCGGCCGGCGAGCTCGCGCACCCGCCCGGCACATCCGGGAGGCCGTGCGCACGAGCCAAGTTGCCGAAAATAGCCCCCGCCGAGCGGATCGGCTGTTTATAAGCACCGCGGAGGTGGTCGCGGCGCCTCATTCGACTTCCAGCGGCCGGCGAGCTCGCGCACCCGCCCGGCACATCCGGGAGGCCGTGCGCACGAGCCAAGTGGCCGAAAATAGCCCCCGCCGAGCGGATCGGCTGTTTATAAGCACCGCGGAGGTGGTCGCGGCGCCTCATTCGACTTCCAGCGGCCGGCGAGCTCGCGCACCCGCCCGGCACATCCGGGAGGCCGTGCGCACGAGCCAAGTGGCCGAAAATAGCCCCCGCCGAGCGGATCGGCTGTTTATAAGCACCGCGGAGGTGGTCGCGGCGCCTCATTCGACTTCCAGCGGCCAGCGAGCTCGCGCACCCGCCCGGCACATCCGGGAGGCCGTGCGCACGAGCCAAGTGGCCGAAAATAGCCCCCGCCGAGCGGATCGGCTGTTTATAAGCACCGCGGAGGTGGTCGCGGCGCCTCATTCGACTTCCAGCGGCCGGCGAGCTCGCGCACCCGACCGGCACATCCGGGAGGCCGTGCGCACGAGCCAAGTGGCCGAAAATAGCCCCCGCCGAGCGGATCGGCTGTTTATAAGCACCGCGGAGGTGGTCGCGGCGCCTCATTCGACTTCCGGCGGGCGGCGAGCTCGCGCACCCGCCCGGCACATCCGGGAGGCCGTGCGCACGAGCCAAGTGGCCGAAAATAGCCCCCGCCGAGCGGATCGGCTGTTTATAAGCACCGCGGAGGTGGTCGCGGCGCCTCATTCGACTTCCAGCGGCCGGCGAGCTCGCGCACCCGCCCGGCACATCCGGGAGGCCGTGCGCACGAGCCAAGTGGCCGAAAATAGCCCCCGCCGAGCGGATCGGCTGTTTATAAGCACCGCGGAGGTGGTCGCGGCGCCTCATTCGACTTCCAGCGGCCGGCGAGCTCGCGCACCCGCCCGGCACATCCGGGAGGCCGTGCGCACGAGCCAAGTGGCCGAAAATAGCCCCCGCCGAGCGGATCGGCTGTTTATAAGCACCGCGGAGGTGGTCGCGGCGCCTCATTCGACTTCCAGCGGCCGGCGAGCCCGCGCACCCGCCCGGCACATCCGGGAGGCCGTGCGCACGAGCCAAGTGGCCGAAAATAGCCCCCGCCGAGCGGATCGGCTGTTTATAAGCACCGCGGAGGTGGTCGCGGCGCCTCATTCGACTTCCAGCGGCCGGCGAGCTCGCGCACCCGCCCGGCACATCCGGGAGGCCGTGCGCACGAGCCAAGTGGCCGAAAATAGCCCCCGCCGAGCGGATCGGCTGTTTATAAGCACCGCGGAGGTGGTCGCGGCGCCTCATTCGACTTCCAGCGGCCGGCGAGCTCGCGCACCCGCCCGGCACATCCGGGAGGCCGTGCGCACGAGCCAAGTGGCCGAAAATAGCCCCCGCCGAGCGGATCGGCTGTTTATAAGCACCGCGGAGGTGGTCGCGGCGCCTCATTCGACTTCCAGCGGCCGGCGAGCTCGCGCACCCGCCCGGCACATCCGGGAGGCCGTGCGCACGAGCCAAGTGGCCGAAAATAGCCCCCGCCGAGCGGATCGGCTGTTTATAAGCACCGCGGAGGTGGTCGCGGCGCCTCATTCGACTTCCAGCGGCCGGCGAGCTCGCGCACCCGCCCGGCACATCCGGGAGGCCGTGCGCACGAGCCAAGTGGCCGAAAATAGCCCCCGCCGAGCGGATCGGCTGTTTATAAGCACCGCGGAGGTGGTCGCGGCGCCTCATTCGACTTCCAGCGGCCAGCGAGCTCGCGCACCCGCCCGCCACATCCGGGAGGCCGTGCGCACGAGCCAAGTGGCCGAAAATAGCCCCCGCCGAGCGGATCGGCTGTTTATAAGCACCGCGGAGGTGGTCGCGGCGCCTCATTCGACTTCCAGCGGCCGGCGAGCTCGCGCACCCGCCCGGCACATCCGGGAGGCCGTGCGCACGAGCCAAGTGGCCGAAAATAGCCCCCGCCGAGCGGATCGGCTGTTTATAAGCACCGCGGAGGTGGTCGCGGCGCCTCATTCGACTTCCAGCGGCCGGCGAGCTCGCGCACCCGCCCGGCACATCCGGGAGGCCGTGCGCACGAGCCAAGTGGCCGAAAATAGCCCCCGCCGAGCGGATCGGCTGTTTATAAGCACCGCGGAGGTGGTCGCGGCGCCTCATTCGACTTCAAGCGGCCGGCGAGCTCGCGGACCCGCCCGGCACATCCGGGAGGCCGTGCGCACGAGCCAAGTGGCCGAAAATAGCCCCCGCCGAGCGGATCGGCTGTTTATAAGCACCGCGGAGGTGGTCGCGGCGCCTCATTCGACTTCCAGCGGCCGGCGAGCTCGCGCACCCGCCCGGCACATCCGGGAGGCCGTGCGCACGAGCCAAGTGGCCGAAAATAGCCCCCGCCGAGCGGATCGGCGGTTTATAAGCACCGCGGAGGTGGTCACGGCGCCTCATTCGACTTCCAGCGGCCGGCGAGCTCGCGCACCCGCCCGGCACATCCTGGAGGCCGTGCGCACGAGCCAAGTGGCCGAAAATAGCCCCCGCCGAGCGGATCGGCTGTTTATAAGCACCGCGGAGGTGGTCGCGGCGCCTCATTCGACTTCCAGCGGCCGGCGAGCTCGCGCACCCGCCCGGCACATCCGGGAGGCCGTGCGCACGAGCCAAGTGGCCGAAAATAGCCCCCGCCGAGCGGATCGGCTGTTTATAAGCACCGCGGAGGTGGTCGCGGCGCCTCATTCGACTTCCAGCGGCCGGCGAGCTCGCGCACCCGCCCGGCATATCCGGGAGGCCGTGCGCACGAGCCAAGTGGCCGAAAATAGCCCCCGCCGAGCGGATCGGCTGTTTATAAGCACCGAGGAGGTGGTCGCGGCGCCTCATTCGACTTCCAGCGGCCGGCGAGCCCGCGCACCCGCCCGGCACATCCGGGAGGCCGTGCGCACGAGCCAAGTGGCCGAAAATAGCCCCCGCCGAGCGGATCGGCTGTTTATAAGCACCGCGGAGGTGGTCGCGGCGCCTCATTCGACTTCCAGCGGCCGGCGAGCTCGCGCACCCGCCCGGCACATCCGGGAGGCCGTGCGCACAAGCCAAGTGGCCGAAAATAGCCCCCGCCGAGCGGATCGGCTGTTTATAAGCACCGCGGAGGTGGTCGCGGCGCCTCATTCGACTTCCAGCGGCCGGCGAGCTCGCGCACCCGCCCGGCACATCCGGGAGGCCGTGCGCACGAGCCAAGTGGCCGAAAATAGCCCCCGCCGAGCGGATCGGCTGTTTATAAGCACCGCGGAGGTGGTCGCGGCGCCTCATTCGACTTCCAGCGGCCGGCGAGCTCGCGCACCCGCCCGGCACATCCGGGAGGCCGTGCGCACGAGCCAAGTGGCCGAAAATAGCCCCCGCCGAGCGGATCGGCTGTTTATAAGCACCGCGGAGGTGGTCGCGGCGCCTCATTCGACTTCCAGCGGCCGGCGAGCTCGCGCACCCGCCCGGCACATCCGGGAGGCCGTGCGCACGAGCCAAGTGGCCGAAAATAGCCCCCGCCGAGCGGATCGGCTGTTTATAAGCACCGCGGAGGTGGTCGCGGCGCCTCATTCGACTTCCAGCGGCCGGCGAGCTCGCGCACCCGCCCGGCACATCCGGGAGGCCGTGCGCACGAGCCAAGTGGCCGAAAATAGCCCCCGCCGAGCGGATCGGCTGTTTATAAGCACCGCGGAGGTGGTCGCGGCGCCTCATTCGACTTCCAGCGGCCAGCGAGCTCGCGCACCCGCCCGGCACATCCGGGAGGCCGTGCGCACGAGCCAAGTGGCCGAAAATAGCCCCCGCCGAGCGGATCGGCTGTTTATAAGCACCGCGGAGGTGGTCGCGGCGCCTCATTCGACTTCCAGCGGCCGGCGAGCTCGCGCACCCGACCGGCACATCCGGGAGGCCGTGCGCACGAGCCAAGTGGCCGAAAATAGCCCCCGCCGAGCGGATCGGCTGTTTATAAGCACCGCGGAGGTGGTCGCGGCGCCTCATTCGACTTCCGGCGGGCGGCGAGCTCGCGCACCCGCCCGGCACATCCGGGAGGCCGTGCGCACGAGCCAAGTGGCCGAAAATAGCCCCCGCCGAGCGGATCGGCTGTTTATAAGCACCGCGGAGGTGGTCGCGGCGCCTCATTCGACTTCCAGCGGCCGGCGAGCTCGCGCACCCGCCCGGCACATCCGGGAGGCCGTGCGCACGAGCCAAGTGGCCGAAAATAGCCCCCGCCGAGCGGATCGGCTGTTTATAAGCACCGCGGAGGTGGTCGCGGCGCCTCATTCGACTTCCAGCGGCCGGCGAGCTCGCGCACCCGCCCGGCACATCCGGGAGGCCGTGCGCACGAGCCAAGTGGCCGAAAATAGCCCCCGCCGAGCGGATCGGCTGTTTATAAGCACCGCGGAGGTGGTCGCGGCGCCTCATTCGACTTCCAGCGGCCGGCGAGCTCGCGCACCCGCCCGGCACATCCGGGAGGCCGTGCGCACGAGCCAAGTGGCCGAAAATAGCCCCCGCCGAGCGGATCGGCTGTTTATAAGCACCGCGGAGGTGGTCGCGGCGCCTCATTCGACTTCCAGCGGCCGGCGAGCTCGCGCACCCGCCCGGCACATCCGGGAGGCCGTGCGCACGAGCCAAGTGGCCGAAAATAGCCCCCGCCGAGCGGATCGGCGGTTTATAAGCACCGCGGAGGTGGTCACGGCGCCTCATTCGACTTCCAGCGGCCGGCGAGATCGCGCACCCGCCCGGCACATCCTGGAGGCCGTGCGCACGAGCCAAGTGGCCGAAAATAGCCCCCGCCGAGCGGATCGGCTGTTTATAAGCACCGCGGAGGTGGTCGCGGCGCCTCATTCGACTTCCGGCGGGCGGCGAGCTCGCGCACCCGCCCGGCACATCCGGGAGGCCGTGCGCACGAGCCAAGTGGCCGAAAATAGCCCCCGCCGAGCGGATCGGCTGTTTATAAGCACCGCGGAGGTGGTCGCGGCGCCTCATTCGACTTCCAGCGGCCGGCGAGCTCGCGCACCCGCCCGGCACATCCGGGAGGCCGTGCGCACGAGCCAAGTGGCCGAAAATAGCCCCCGCCGAGCGGATCGGCTGTTTATAAGCACCGCGGAGGTGGTCGCGGCGCCTCATTCGACTTCCAGCGGCCGGCGAGCTCGCGCACCCGCCCGGCATATCCGGGAGGCCGTGCGCACGAGCCAAGTGGCCGAAAATAGCCCCCGCCGAGCGGATCGGCTGTTTATAAGCACCGAGGAGGTGGTCGCGGCGCCTCATTCGACTTCCAGCGGCCGGCGAGCCCGCGCACCCGCCCGGCACATCCGGGAGGCCGTGCGCACGAGCCAAGTGGCCGAAAATAGCCCCCGCCGAGCGGATCGGCTGTTTATAAGCACCGCGGAGGTGGTCGCGGCGCCTCATTCGACTTCCAGCGGCCGGCGAGCTCGCGCACCCGCCCGGCACATCCGGGAGGCCGTGCGCACAAGCCAAGTGGCCGAAAATAGCCCCCGCCGAGCGGATCGGCTGTTTATAAGCACCGCGGAGGTGGTCGCGGCGCCTCATTCGACTTCCAGCGGCCGGCGAGCTCGCGCACCCGCCCGGCACATCCGGGAGGCCGTGCGCACGAGCCAAGTGGCCGAAAATAGCCCCCGCCGAGCGGATCGGCTGTTTATAAGCACCGCGGAGGTGGTCGCGGCGCCTCATTCGACTTCCAGCGGCCGGCGAGCTCGCGCACCCGCCCGGCACATCCGGGAGGCCGTGCGCACGAGCCAAGTGGCCGAAAATAGCCCCCGCCGAGCGGATCGGCTGTTTATAAGCACCGCGGAGGTGGTCGCGGCGCCTCATTCGACTTCCAACGGGCTGCGCACTCGTGCACGCCGCCCGGTTCAAATTTTCTAAGTGCAACGCACAATGAGATGCATGAGAAACGGCCTTGGTTACCATCACATTTGAAGCGATGAATACGAAGTTAAATTTTATGACTCGGTGTATAAGTCGAGGTCGATTTTTTTCGGTCGATTTTGGATCGAAAAAGGTCGACCAATACACCGGCAAATACGGTATATATACTTATTATAAATGTAGTATTTATTTATATTGATTTATTGTTTATTTATATATATAAAGGCAGGTCCGCAAAAATATTTCTGACGCGTAGCCGGTCCGTGGCGCAAGAAAGGTTGGGGACCACTAGTCTAAAAGAATCTGGCCGTAACTGGAATAGGGTTCTACGCGAATGCCCAACGGAAAAGTGAAGTGCACAAAACCTGCATTTGGCTGTATCAAAATAAATGTCATGAAAAAGGTAAAAACACTACATGGAAGCGCAATGTGTTGTGCTGGGTTCTTTTACAAGTAAAGACTGCTGCTTTGAGTTCACAGGGAGCCATGCTCTTTATTCACTGTACATAGAGGTTTTGAACTCGTGTTGTAGTTTCAGTGTCGGAGTTCAAACTAGGCTTGCAGTTTCCGAATGCCATTCGTGATGGGTGTTGTAAAAAGGTCTTGGCTTAAACGATTGAAGTGCACATAAGAAAAAAAAAAAAAAAAAAAAGAGCTTGAAGTGCACATAAGAAAAAGAAAAAGCTTACAGCACCTGGTATTCCCAGGCAGTCTCCCATCCAAGTACTAACCAGGCCCGACCCTGCTTAGCTTCCGAGATAAGACGAGATCAGGCGTTCTCAGGGTAGTATGGCCGTAAGCCGTGAGGTGACCCAACATTTTGCATTTTATAGACACAATCGCCCCTGAAACTAGCGAGCAAGCCAATGAAGCCTTCAAAACTGCTTCGGCACATGGAGACCAAGCATCCTGCATTAAAAGACAAACCTTAACCACTTCGGGTTTCATTGTCTCCGATTACGCCTGGATGGGACCGGCTCGTTTCTGAGAAACAAGCTCGGTGCTCCCAATAATTCAACGTAATGGTGACTTTTATTTTTATGTGGTTTATATTTGTTTTTATGCCAGTCGTATCATTTTATTTAATCCTATTTATATATATTTATTATAAATGTAGTATTTATTTATATAGATTTATTGTTTATTTATATATATAAAGGCAGGTCCGCAAAAATATTTCTGACGCGTAGCCGGTCCGTGGCGCAAGAAAGTTTGGGGACCACTAGTCTAAAAGAATCTGGCCGTAACTGGAATAGGGTTCTACGCGAATGCCCAACGGAAAAGTGAAGTGCACAAAACCTGCATTTGGCTGTATCAAAATAAATGTCATGAAAAAGGTAAAAACACTACATGGAAGCGCAATGTGTTGTGCTGGGTTCTTTTACAAGTAAAGACTGCTGCTTTGAGTTCACAGGGAGCCATGCTCTTTATTCACTGTACATAGTCTGTCCTCGAGCGGTAAAAACGTGAACTGCAATGCTATGGCTGTCGCCACACAATGTAGGTTTTAAACTCGTGTTGTAGTTTCAGTGTCGGAGTTCAAACTAGGCTTGCAGTTTCCGAATGCCATTCGTGATGGGTGCTGTAAAAAGTTCTTGGCTTAAACGATTGAAGTGCACATAAGAAAAAAAAAAAAAAAAAAAAAAGCTTACGGTAACTGGTATTCCCAGGCGGTCTCCCATCCAAGTACTAACCAGGCCCGACCCTGCTTAGCCTCCGAGGTCGGACGAGAGCGGGCGCTCTCAGGGTAGTATTGCCGTAAGCCGTGAGACCGCTCAGAATTTTTCATTTTATAGACACAATCGCCCCTGAAACCATGCCAAGCAGCGGCGGGACTTGATGGCTGTGGTAAAAGTTTCCTTTCACAATTGACGTGGGAAAAAAAAAAAAAAAAAAGGCTTTCAGCACCTGGTATTCCCGGACGGTCACCCTTCCCTTTTGTTTTTTTTTTTTGTTTTTTATACAACCAGGGCCGAAACAGGCTTTCTTCCAAGGCTTTTGGTGTTTTCTGGAAACATGGCTATCATGAAAAGTTATTGACAGCTTTTTATGCGGTAGCACGAATTTGCCGTTGCGACCTGCATTTTGCTGAATCAAAATAAATGCCTTGAAAAGTTTAAAAACACTTCATGGAAGTCACTTCACTGGTTTCTTTTATATCAAACAAATTGTTTTAGGTTATTCACCTGACATGTTTCGGCGGTTTCTTCCGCCTTCATCAGAGTGTCACAGATGTGATGGTGACGCGTCTTTATCAGCTGATGGATCAACATGTCAGGTGAATAACCTAAAACAATTTGTTTGATATAAAAGAAACCAGTGAAGTGATTAAATAAGGAAAAACAAAATGAACTTAGTACAATTACTTCATGGAAGTGTTGTGTTGGGTTCTTTTACAAGTCAAGCCTGCTGCTTTGAGTTCACAGGGAGCCATGCTCACTGTACATAGTCTGCTCTCTAGCGGTAAAAAATTTAACTACAATGCTGTGGATGTCACCACATAATATAGCTTTCAAACTCGTGTTATAGTTTCAATGTCGGAGTTTAAATTAGGCTTGCTGTTTCCGGATGCCATTCGTGATGGGTGTTGTAAAAAATAGCTTCTTAAACGATTGAAGTGCACATAAGAAAAAGAAAAAGCTTACAGCACCTGGTATTCCCAGGCGGTCTCCCATCCAAGTACTAACCAGGCCCGACCCTGCTTAGCTTCCGAGATCGGACGAGATCGGGCGTTCTCAGGGTAGTATGGCCGTAAGCCGTGAGGTGACCCAACATTTTGCATTTTATAGACACAATCGCCCCTGAAACTAGCGAGCGAGCCAATGAAGCCTTCAAAACTGCTTCGGCACATGGAGACCAAGCATCCTGCATTAAAAGACAAACCTTAACCACTTCGGGTTTCATTGTCTCCGATTACGCCTGGATGGGACCGGCTCGTTTCTGAGAAACAAGCTCGGTGCTCCCAATAATTCAACGTAATGGTGACTTTTATTTTTATGTGGTTTATATTTGTTTTTATGCCAGTCGTATCATTTTATTTAATCGTATTTACCGTATTTGCCGGTGTACAGGTCGACTCGGTGTATAAGTCGACCCCCTAAAATTCGACGGAAATTTACGATTTTATGATATATCCTTTGTATAAGTCGAGCTCAATTGTTGCATTATATTAAACTTCAAAATTCAATATGCGAAATTTATTGACGAAATGTGTTCAAATTCTGGGAGGCCGTGCGCATGCTGCTGTTTATAAGCACCGCGGAGGAGATCGCGGCCGGCGAGCTCGCGCACGCCGCCCGGCACCAACGGGAGGCCGGAAATAGCTCCAAGCCGAGCGGATCGGCACTTTATAAGCACCGCGGAGGAGATCGCGGCGCCTCATTGGACTTCCAGCGGCCGGCGAGCTCGCGCACCCGCCCGGCACATCCGGGAGGCCGTGCGCACGAGCCAAGTGGCCGAAAATAGCCCCCGCCGAGCGGATCGGCTGTTTATAAGCACCGCGGAGGTGGTCGCGGCGCCTCATTCGACTTCCAGCGGCCGGCGAGCTCGCGCACCCGCCCGGCACATCCGGGAGGCCGTGCGCACGAGCCAAGTGGCCGAAAATAGCCCCCGCCGAGCGGATCGGCTGTTTATAAGCACCGCGGAGGTGGTCGGGCGCCTCATTCGACTTCCAGCGGCCGGCGAGGTCGCGCACCCGCCCGGCACATCCGGGAGGCCGTGCGCACGAGCCAAGTGGCCGAAAATAGCCCCTGCCGAGCGGATCGGCTGTTTATAAGCACCGCGGAGGTGGTCGCGGCGCCTCATTCGACTTCCAGCGGCCGGCGAGCTCGCGCACCCGCCCGGCACATCCGGGAGGCCGTGCGCACGAGCCAAGTGGCCGAAAATAGCCCCCGCCGAGCGGATCGGTTGTTTATAAGCACCGCGGAGGTGGTCGCGGGGCCTCATTCGACTTCCAGCGGCCGGCGAGCTCGCGCACCCGCCCGGCACATCCGAGAGGCCGTGCGCACGAGCCAAGTGGCCGAAAATAGCCCCCGCCGAGCGGATCGGCGGTTTATAAGCACCGCGGAGGTGGTCACGGCGCCTCATTCGACTTCCAGCGGCCGGCGAGATCGCGCACCCGCCCGGCACATCCTGGAGGCCGTGCGCACGAGCCAAGTGGCCGAAAATAGCCCCCGCCGAGCGGATCGGCTGTTTATAAGCACCGCGGAGGTGGTCGCGGCGCCTCATTCGACTTCCGGCGGGCGGCGAGCTCGCGCACCCGCCCGGCACATCCGGGAGGCCGTGCGCACGAGCCAAGTGGCCGAAAATAGCCCCCGCCGAGCGGATCGGCTGTTTATAAGCACCGCGGAGGTGGTCGCGGCGCCTCATTCGACTTCCAGCGGCCGGCGAGCTCGCGCACCCGCCCGGCACATCCGGGAGGCCGTGCGCACGAGCCAAGTGGCCGAAAATAGCCCCCGCCGAGCGGATCGGCTGTTTATAAGCACCGCGGAGGTGGTCGCGGCGCCTCATTCGACTTCCAGCGGCCGGCGAGCTCGCGCACCCGCCCGGCATATCCGGGAGGCCGTGCGCACGAGCCAAGTGGCCGAAAATAGCCCCCGCCGAGCGGATCGGCTGTTTATAAGCACCGAGGAGGTGGTCGCGGCGCCTCATTCGACTTCCAGCGGCCGGCGAGCCCGCGCACCCGCCCGGCACATCCGGGAGGCCGTGCGCACGAGCCAAGTGGCCGAAAATAGCCCCCGCCGAGCGGATCGGCTGTTTATAAGCACCGCGGAGGTGGTCGCGGCGCCTCATTCGACTTCCAGCGGCCGGCGAGCTCGCGCACCCGCCCGGCACATCCGGGAGGCCGTGCGCACAAGCCAAGTGGCCGAAAATAGCCCCCGCCGAGCGGATCGGCTGTTTATAAGCACCGCGGAGGTGGTCGCGGCGCCTCATTCGACTTCCAGCGGCCGGCGAGCTCGCGCACCCGCCCGGCACATCCGGGAGGCCGTGCGCACGAGCCAAGTGGCCGAAAATAGCCCCCGCCGAGCGGATCGGCTGTTTATAAGCACCGCGGAGGTGGTCGCGGCGCCTCATTCGACTTCCAGCGGCCGGCGAGCTCGCGCACCCGCCCGGCACATCCGGGAGGCCGTGCGCACGAGCCAAGTGGCCGAAAATAGCCCCCGCCGAGCGGATCGGCTGTTTATAAGCACCGCGGAGGTGGTCGCGGCGCCTCATTCGACTTCCAGCGGCCGGCGAGCTCGCGCACCCGCCCGGCACATCCGGGAGGCCGTGCGCACGAGCCAAGTGGCCGAAAATAGCCCCCGCCGAGCGGATCGGCTGTTTATAAGCACCGCGGAGGTGGTCGCGGCGCCTCATTCGACTTCCAGCGGCCGGCGAGCTCGTGCACCCGCCCGGCACATCCGGGAGGCCGTGCGCACGAGCCAAGTGGCCGAAAATAGCCCCCGCCGAGCGGATCGGCTGTTTATAAGCACCGCGGAGGTGGTCGCGGCGCCTCATTCGACTTCCAGCGGCCGGCGAGATCGCGCACCCGCCCGGCACATCCGGGAGGCCGTGCGCACGAGCCAAGTGGCCGAAAATAGCCCCCGCCGAGCGGATCGGCTGTTTATAAGCACCGCGGAGGTGGTCGCGGCGCCTCATTCGACTTCCAGCGGCCGGCGAGCTCGCGCACCCGCCCGGCACATCCGGGAGGCCGTGCGCACGAGCCAAGTGGCCGAAAATAGCCCCCGCCGAGCGGATCGGCTGTTTATAAGCACCGCGGAGGTGGTCGCGGCGCCTCATTCGACTTCCGGCGGGCGGCGAGCTCGCGCACCCGCCCGGCACATCCGGGAGGCCGTGCACACGAGCCAAGTGGCCGAAAATAGCCCCCGCCGAGCG
>NW_026061333.1:175000-180000 GCF_024217435.2 Syngnathus scovelli
GTTTATAAGCACCGCGGAGGTGGTCGCGGCGCCTCATTCGACTTCCAGCGGCCGGCGAGCTCGCGCACCCGCCCGGCACATCCGGGAGGCCGTGCGCACGAGCCAAGTGGCCGAAAATAGCCCCCGCCGAGCGGATCGGCTGTTTATAAGCACCGCGGAGGTGGTCGCGGCGCCTCATTCGACTTCCAGCGGCCGGCGAGCTCGCGCACCCGCCCGGCACATCCGGGAGGCCGTGCGCACGAGCCAAGTGGCCGAAAATAGCCCCCGCCGAGCGGATCGGCGGTTTATAAGCACCGCGGAGGTGGTCACGGCGCCTCATTCGACTTCCAGCGGCCGGCGAGATCGCGCACCCGCCCGGCACATCCTGGAGGCCGTGCGCACGAGCCAAGTGGCCGAAAATAGCCCCCGCCGAGCGGATCGGCTGTTTATAAGCACCGCGGAGGTGGTCGCGGCGCCTCATTCGACTTCCGGCGGGCGGCGAGCTCGCGCACCCGCCCGGCACATCCGGGAGGCCGTGCGCACGAGCCAAGTGGCCGAAAATAGCCCCCGCCGAGCGGATCGGCTGTTTATAAGCACCGCGGAGGTGGTCGCGGCGCCTCATTCGACTTCCAGCGGCCGGCGAGCTCGCGCACCCGCCCGGCACATCCGGGAGGCCGTGCGCACGAGCCAAGTGGCCGAAAATAGCCCCCGCCGAGCGGATCGGCTGTTTATAAGCACCGCGGAGGTGGTCGCGGCGCCTCATTCGACTTCCAGCGGCCGGCGAGCTCGCGCACCCGCCCGGCATATCCGGGAGGCCGTGCGCACGAGCCAAGTGGCCGAAAATAGCCCCCGCCGAGCGGATCGGCTGTTTATAAGCACCGAGGAGGTGGTCGCGGCGCCTCATTCGACTTCCAGCGGCCGGCGAGCCCGCGCACCCGCCCGGCACATCCGGGAGGCCGTGCGCACGAGCCAAGTGGCCGAAAATAGCCCCCGCCGAGCGGATCGGCTGTTTATAAGCACCGCGGAGGTGGTCGCGGCGCCTCATTCGACTTCCAGCGGCCGGCGAGCTCGCGCACCCGCCCGGCACATCCGGGAGGCCGTGCGCACAAGCCAAGTGGCCGAAAATAGCCCCCGCCGAGCGGATCGGCTGTTTATAAGCACCGCGGAGGTGGTCGCGGCGCCTCATTCGACTTCCAGCGGCCGGCGAGCTCGCGCACCCGCCCGGCACATCCGGGAGGCCGTGCGCACGAGCCAAGTGGCCGAAAATAGCCCCCGCCGAGCGGATCGGCTGTTTATAAGCACCGCGGAGGTGGTCGCGGCGCCTCATTCGACTTCCAGCGGCCGGCGAGCTCGCGCACCCGCCCGGCACATCCGGGAGGCCGTGCGCACGAGCCAAGTGGCCGAAAATAGCCCCCGCCGAGCGGATCGGCTGTTTATAAGCACCGCGGAGGTGGTCGCGGCGCCTCATTCGACTTCCAACGGGCTGCGCACTCGTGCACGCCGCCCGGTTCAAATTTTCTAAGTGCAACGCACAATGAGATGCATGAGAAACGGCCTTGGTTACCATCACATTTGAAGCGATGAATACGAAGTTAAATTTTATGACTCGGTGTATAAGTCGAGGTCGATTTTTTTCGGTCGATTTTGGATCGAAAAAGGTCGACCAATACACCGGCAAATACGGTATATATACTTATTATAAATGTAGTATTTATTTATATTGATTTATTGTTTATTTATATATATAAAGGCAGGTCCGCAAAAATATTTCTGACGCGTAGCCGGTCCGTGGCGCAAGAAAGGTTGGGGACCACTAGTCTAAAAGAATCTGGCCGTAACTGGAATAGGGTTCTACGCGAATGCCCAACGGAAAAGTGAAGTGCACAAAACCTGCATTTGGCTGTATCAAAATAAATGTCATGAAAAAGGTAAAAACACTACATGGAAGCGCAATGTGTTGTGCTGGGTTCTTTTACAAGTAAAGACTGCTGCTTTGAGTTCACAGGGAGCCATGCTCTTTATTCACTGTACATAGAGGTTTTGAACTCGTGTTGTAGTTTCAGTGTCGGAGTTCAAACTAGGCTTGCAGTTTCCGAATGCCATTCGTGATGGGTGTTGTAAAAAGGTCTTGGCTTAAACGATTGAAGTGCACATAAGAAAAAAAAAAAAAAAAAAAAGAGCTTGAAGTGCACATAAGAAAAAGAAAAAGCTTACAGCACCTGGTATTCCCAGGCAGTCTCCCATCCAAGTACTAACCAGGCCCGACCCTGCTTAGCTTCCGAGATAAGACGAGATCAGGCGTTCTCAGGGTAGTATGGCCGTAAGCCGTGAGGTGACCCAACATTTTGCATTTTATAGACACAATCGCCCCTGAAACTAGCGAGCAAGCCAATGAAGCCTTCAAAACTGCTTCGGCACATGGAGACCAAGCATCCTGCATTAAAAGACAAACCTTAACCACTTCGGGTTTCATTGTCTCCGATTACGCCTGGATGGGACCGGCTCGTTTCTGAGAAACAAGCTCGGTGCTCCCAATAATTCAACGTAATGGTGACTTTTATTTTTATGTGGTTTATATTTGTTTTTATGCCAGTCGTATCATTTTATTTAATCCTATTTATATATATTTATTATAAATGTAGTATTTATTTATATAGATTTATTGTTTATTTATATATATAAAGGCAGGTCCGCAAAAATATTTCTGACGCGTAGCCGGTCCGTGGCGCAAGAAAGTTTGGGGACCACTAGTCTAAAAGAATCTGGCCGTAACTGGAATAGGGTTCTACGCGAATGCCCAACGGAAAAGTGAAGTGCACAAAACCTGCATTTGGCTGTATCAAAATAAATGTCATGAAAAAGGTAAAAACACTACATGGAAGCGCAATGTGTTGTGCTGGGTTCTTTTACAAGTAAAGACTGCTGCTTTGAGTTCACAGGGAGCCATGCTCTTTATTCACTGTACATAGTCTGTCCTCTAGCGGTAAAAACGTGAACTGCAATGCTATGGCTGTCGCCACACAATGTAGGTTTTAAACTCGTGTTGTAGTTTCAGTGTCGGAGTTCAAACTAGGCTTGCAGTTTCCGAATGCCATTCGTGATGGGTGCTGTAAAAAGTTCTTGGCTTAAACGATTGAAGTGCACATAAGAAAAAAAAAAAAAAAAAAAAAGCTTACGGTAACTGGTATTCCCAGGCGGTCTCCCATCCAAGTACTAACCAGGTCCGACCCTGCTTAGCCTCCGAGGTCGGACGAGAGCGGGCGCTCTCAGGGTAGTATTGCCGTAAGCCGTGAAACCGCTCAGAATTTTTCATTTTATAGACACAATCGCCCCTGAAACCATGCCAAGCAGCGGCGGGACTTGATGGCTGTGGTAAAAGTTTCCTTTCACAATTGACGTGGGAAAAAAAAAAAAAAAAAGGCTTTCAGCACCTGGTATTCCCGGACGGTCACCCTTCCCTTTTGTTTTTTTTTTTTGTTTTTTTTACAACCAGGGCCGAAACAGGCTTTCTTCCAAGGCTTTTGGTGTTTTCTGGAAACATGGCTATCATGAAAAGTTATTGACAGCTTTTTATGCGGTAGCACGAATTTGCCGTTGCGACCTGCATTTTGCTGAATCAAAATAAATGCCTTGAAAAGTTTAAAAACACTTCATGGAAGTCACTTCACTGGTTTCTTTTATATCAAACAAATTGTTTTAGGTTATTCACCTGACATGTTTCGGCGGTTTCTTCCGCCTTCATCAGAGTGTCACAGATGTGATGGTGACGCGTCTTTATCAGCTGATGGATCAACATGTCAGGTGAATAACCTAAAACAATTTGTTTGATATAAAAGAAACCAGTGAAGTGATTAAATAAGGAAAAACAAAATGAACTTAGTACAATTACTTCATGGAAGTGTTGTGTTGGGTTCTTTTACAAGTCAAGCCTGCTGCTTTGAGTTCACAGGGAGCCATGCTCACTGTACATAGTTTGCTCTCTAGCGGTAAAAAATTTAACTACAATGCTGTGGATGTCACCACATAATATAGCTTTCAAACTCGTGTTATAGTTTCAATGTCGGAGTTTAAATTAGGCTTGCTGTTTCCGGATGCCATTCGTGATGGGTGTTGTAAAAAATAGCTTCTTAAACGATTGAAGTGCACATAAGAAAAAGAAAAAGCTTACAGCACCTGGTATTCCCAGGCGGTCTCCCATCCAAGTACTAACCAGGCCCGACCCTGCTTAGCTTCCGAGATCGGACGAGATCGGGCGTTCTCAGGGTAGTATGGCCGTAAGCCGTGAGGTGACCCAACATTTTGCATTTTATAGACACAATCGCCCCTGAAACTAGCGAGCGAGCCAATGAAGCCTTCAAAACTGCTTCGGCACATGGAGACCAAGCATCCTGCATTAAAAGACAAACCTTAACCACTTCGGGTTTCATTGTCTCCGATTACGCCTGGATGGGACCGGCTCGTTTCTGAGAAACAAGCTCGGTGCTCCCAATAATTCAACGTAATGGTGACTTTTATTTTTATGTGGTTTATATTTGTTTTTATGCCAGTCGTATCATTTTATTTAATCGTATTTACCGTATTTGCCGGTGTACAGGTCGACTCGGTGTATAAGTCGACCCCCTAAAATTCGACGGAAATTTACGATTTTATGATATATCCTTTGTATAAGTCGAGCTCAATTGTTGCATTATATTAAACTTCAAAATTCAATATGCGAAATTTATTGACGAAATGTGTTCAAATTCTGGGAGGCCGTGCGCATGCTGCTGTTTATAAGCACCGCGGAGGAGATCGCGGCCGGCGAGCTCGCGCACGCCGCCCGGCACCAACGGGAGGCCGGAAATAGCTCCAAGCCGAGCGGATCGGCACTTTATAAGCACCGCGGAGGAGATCGCGGCGCCTCATTGGACTTCCAGCGGCCGGCGAGCTCGCGCACCCGCCCGGCACATCCGGGAGGCCGTGCGCACGAGCCAAGTGGCCGAAAATAGCCCCCGCCGAGCGGATCGGCTGTTTATAAGCAC
>NW_026061333.1:185000-217500 GCF_024217435.2 Syngnathus scovelli
TTTTTTTTACAACCAGGGCCGAAACAGGCTTTCTTCCAAGGCTTTTGGTGTTTTCTGGAAACATGGCTATCATGAAAAGTTATTGACAGCTTTTTATGCGGTAGCACGAATTTGCCGTTGCGACCTGCATTTTGCTGAATCAAAATAAATGCCTTGAAAAGTTTAAAAACACTTCATGGAAGTCACTTCACTGGTTTCTTTTATATCAAACAAATTGTTTTAGGTTATTCACCTGACATGTTTCGGCGGTTTCTTCCGCCTTCATCAGAGTGTCACAGATGTGATGGTGACGCGTCTTTATCAGCTGATGGATCAACATGTCAGGTGAATAACCTAAAACAATTTGTTTGATATAAAAGAAACCAGTGAAGTGATTAAATAAGGAAAAACAAAATGAACTTAGTACAATTACTTCATGGAAGTGTTGTGTTGGGTTCTTTTACAAGTCAAGCCTGCTGCTTTGAGTTCACAGGGAGCCATGCTCACTGTACATAGTCTGCTCTCTAGCGGTAAAAAAATTAACTACAATGCTGTGGATGTCACCACATAATATAGCTTTCAAACTCGTGTTATAGTTTCAATGTCGGAGTTTAAATTAGGCTTGCTGTTTCCGGATGCCATTCGTGATGGGTGTTGTAAAAAATAGCTTCTTAAACGATTGAAGTGCACATAAGAAAAAGAAAAAGCTTACAGCACCTGATATTCCCAGGCGGTCTCCCATCCAAGTACTAACCAGGCCCGACCCTGCTTAGCTTCCGAGATCGGAGGAGATCGGGCGTTCTCAGGGTAGTATGGCCGTAAGCCGTGCGGTGACCCAACATTTTGCATTTTATAGACACAATCGCCCCTGAAACTAGAGAGCGAGCCAATGAAGCCTTCAAAACTGCTTCGGCACATGGAGACCAAGCATCCTGCATTAAAAAACAAACCTTAACCACTTCGGGTT
The DNA here is from genome assembly GCF_024217435.2 of Syngnathus scovelli. Classification (NCBI taxonomy): domain Eukaryota; kingdom Metazoa; phylum Chordata; class Actinopteri; order Syngnathiformes; family Syngnathidae; genus Syngnathus; species Syngnathus scovelli. The sequence continues at coordinate 185,947 of NW_026061333.1, forward strand.
TCATTGTCTCCGATTACGCCTGGATGGGACCGGCTCGTTTCTGAGAAACAAGCTCGGTGCTCCCAATAACTCAACGTAATGGTGACTTTTATTTTTATGTGGTTTATATTTGTTTTTATGCCAGTCGTATCATTTTATTTAATCGTATTTACCGTATTTGCCGGTGTACAGGTCGACTCGGTGTATAAGTCGACCCCCTAAAATTCGACGGAAATTTACGATTTGATGATATATCCTTTGTATAAGTCGAGCTCAATTGTTGCATTATATTAAACTTCAAAATTCAATATGCGAAATTTATTGACGAAATGTGTTCAAATTCTGGGAGGCCGTGCGCATGCTGCTGTTTATAAGCACCGCGGAGGAGATCGCGGCCGGCGAGCTCGCGCACGCCGCCCGGCACCAACGGGAGGCCGGAAATAGCTCCAAGCCGAGCGGATCGGCACTTTATAAGCACCGCGGAGGAGATCGCGGCGCCTCATTGGACTTCCAGCCGCCGGCGAGCTCGCGCACCCGCCCGGCACATCCGGGAGGCCGTGCGCACGAGCCAAGTGGCCGAAAATAGCCCCCGCCGAGCGGATCGGCTGTTTATAAGCACCGCGGAGGTGGTCGCGGCGCCTCATTCGACTTCCAGCGGCCGGCGAGCTCGCGCACCCGCCCGGCACATCCGGGAGGCCGTGCGCACGAGCCAAGTGGCCGAAAATAGCCCCCGCCGAGCGGATCGGCTGTTTATAAGCACCGCGGAGGTGGTCGGGCGCCTCATTCGACTTCCAGCGGCCGGCGAGCTCGCGCACCCGCCCGGCACATCCGGGAGGCCGTGCGCACGAGCCAAGTGGCCGAAAATAGCCCCCGCCGAGCGGATCGGCTGTTTATAAGCACCGCGGAGGTGGTCGCGGCGCCTCATTCGACTTCCAGCGGCCGGCGAGCTCGCGCACCCGCCCGGCACATCCGGGAGGCCGTGCGCACGAGCCAAGTGGCCGAAAATAGCCCCCGCCGAGCGGATCGGCTGTTTATAAGCACCGCGGAGGTGGTCGCGGCGCCTCATTCGACTTCCAGCGGCCGGCGAGCTCGCGCACCCGCCCGGCACATCCGGGAGGCCGTGCGCACGAGCCAAGTGGCCGAAAATAGCCCCCGCCGAGCGGATCGGCTGTTTATAAGCACCGCGGAGGTGGTCGCGGCGCCTCATTCGACTTCCAGCGGCCGGCGAGCTCGCGCACCCGCCCGGCACATCCGGGAGGCCGTGCGCACGAGCCAAGTTGCCGAAAATAGCCCCCGCCGAGCGGATCGGCTGTTTATAAGCACCGCGGAGGTGGTCGCGGCGCCTCATTCGACTTCCAGCGGCCGGCGAGCTCGCGCACCCGCCCGGCACATCCGGGAGGCCGTGCGCACGAGCCAAGTGGCCGAAAATAGCCCCCGCCGAGCGGATCGGCTGTTTATAAGCACCGCGGAGGTGGTCGCGGCGCCTCATTCGACTTCCAGCGGCCGGCGAGCTCGCGCACCCGCCCGGCACATCCGGGAGGCCGTGCGCACGAGCCAAGTGGCCGAAAATAGCCCCCGTCGAGCGGATCGGCTGTTTATAAGCACCGCGGAGGTGGTCGCGGCGCCTCATTCGACTTCCAGCGGCCAGCGAGCTCGCGCACCCGCCCGGCACATCCGGGAGGCCGTGCGCACGAGCCAAGTGGCCGAAAATAGCCCCCGCCGAGCGGATCGGCTGTTTATAAGCACCGCGGAGGTGGTCGCGGCGCCTCATTCGACTTCCAGCGGCCGGCGAGCTCGCGCACCCGACCGGCACATCCGGGAGGCCGTGCGCACGAGCCAAGTGGCCGAAAATAGCCCCCGCCGAGCGGATCGGCTGTTTATAAGCACCGCGGAGGTGGTCGCGGCGCCTCATTCGACTTCCGGCGGGCGGCGAGCTCGCGCACCCGCCCGGCACATCCGGGAGGCCGTGCGCACGAGCCAAGTGGCCGAAAATAGCCCCCGCCGAGCGGATCGGCTGTTTATAAGCACCGCGGAGGTGGTCGCGGCGCCTCATTCGACTTCCAGCGGCCGGCGAGCTCGCGCACCCGCCCGGCACATCCGGGAGGCCGTGCGCACGAGCCAAGTGGCCGAAAATAGCCCCCGCCGAGCGGATCGGCTGTTTATAAGCACCGCGGAGGTGGTCGCGGCGCCTCATTCGACTTCCAGCGGCCGGCGAGCTCGCGCACCCGCCCGGCACATCCGGGAGGCCGTGCGCACGAGCCAAGTGGCCGAAAATAGCCCCCGCCGAGCGGATCGGCTGTTTATAAGCACCGCGGAGGTGGTCGCGGCGCCTCATTCGACTTCCAGCGGCCGGCGAGCTCGCGCACCCGCCCGGCACATCCGGGAGGCCGTGCGCACAAGCCAAGTGGCCGAAAATAGCCCCCGCCGAGCGGATCGGCTGTTTATAAGCACCGCGGAGGTGGTCGCGGCGCCTCATTCGACTTCCAGCGGCCGGCGAGCTCGCGCACCCGCCCGGCACATCCGGGAGGCCGTGCGCACGAGCCAAGTGGCCGAAAATAGCCCCCGCCGAGCGGATCGGCTGTTTATAAGCACCGCGGAGGTGGTCGCGGCGCCTCATTCGACTTCCAGCGGCCGGCGAGCTCGCGCACCCGCCCGGCACATCCGGGAGGCCGTGCGCACGAGCCAAGTGGCCGAAAATAGCCCCCGCCGAGCGGATCGGCTGTTTATAAGCACCGCGGAGGTGGTCGCGGCGCCTCATTCGACTTCCAACGGGCTGCGCACTCGTGCACGCCGCCCGGTTCAAATTTTCTAAGTGCAACGCACAATGAGATGCATGAGAAACGGCCTTGGTTACCATCACATTTGAAGCGATGAATACGAAGTTAAATTTTATGACTCGGTGTATAAGTCGAGGTCGATTTTTTTCGGTCGATTTTGGATCGAAAAAGGTCGACCAATACACCGGCAAATACGGTATATATACTTATTATAAATGTAGTATTTATTTATATTGATTTATTGTTTATTTATATATATAAAGGCAGGTCCGCAAAAATATTTCTGACGCGTAGCCGGTCCGTGGCGCAAGAAAGGTTGGGGACCACTAGTCTAAAAGAATCTGGCCGTAACTGGAATAGGGTTCTACGCGAATGCCCAACGGAAAAGTGAAGTGCACAAAACCTGCATTTGGCTGTATCAAAATAAATGTCATGAAAAAGGTAAAAACACTACATGGAAGCGCAATGTGTTGTGCTGGGTTCTTTTACAAGTAAAGACTGCTGCTTTGAGTTCACAGGGAGCCATGCTCTTTATTCACTGTAGTACATAGAGGTTTTGAACTCGTGTTGTAGTTTCAGTGTCGGAGTTCAAACTAGGCTTGCAGTTTCCGAATGCCATTCGTGATGGGTGTTGTAAAAAGGTCTTGGCTTAAACGATTGAAGTGCACATAAGAAAAAAAAAAAAAAAAAAAAGAGCTTGAAGTGCACATAAGAAAAAGAAAAAGCTTACAGCACCTGGTATTCCCAGGCAGTCTCCCATCCAAGTACTAACCAGGCCCGACCCTGCTTAGCTTCCGAGATAAGACGAGATCAGGCATTCTCAGGGTAGTATGGCCGTAAGCCGTGAGGTGACCCAACATTTTGCATTTTATAGACACAATCGCCCCTGAAACTAGCGAGCAAGCCAATGAAGCCTTCAAAACTGCTTCGGCACATGGAGACCAAGCATCCTGCATTAAAAGACAAACCTTAACCACTTCGGGTTTCATTGTCTCCGATTACGCCTGGATGGGACCGGCTCGTTTCTGAGAAACAAGCTCGGTGCTCCCAATAATTCAACGTAATGGTGACTTTTATTTTTATGTGGTTTATATTTGTTTTTATGCCAGTCGTATCATTTTATTTAATCCTATTTATATATATTTATTATAAATGTAGTATTTATTTATATAGATTTATTGTTTATTTATATATATAAAGGCAGGTCCGCAAAAATATTTCTGACGCGTAGCCGGTCCGTGGCGCAAGAAAGTTTGGGGACCACTAGTCTAAAAGAATCTGGCCGTAACTGGAATAGGGTTCTACGCGAATGCCCAACGGAAAAGTGAAGTGCACAAAACCTGCATTTGGCTGTATCAAAATAAATGTCATGAAAAAGGTAAAAACACTACATGGAAGCGCAATGTGTTGTGCTGGGTTCTTTTACAAGTAAAGACTGCTGCTTTGAGTTCACAGGGAGCCATGCTCTTTATTCACTGTACATAGTCTGTCCTCTAGCGGTAAAAACGTGAACTGCAATGCTATGGCTGTCGCCACACAATGTAGGTTTTAAACTCGTGTTGTAGTTTCAGTGTCGGAGTTCAAACTAGGCTTGCAGTTTCCGAATGCCATTCGTGATGGGTGCTGTAAAAAGTTCTTGGCTTAAACGATTGAAGTGCACATAAGAAAAAAAAAAAAAAAAAAAAAAGCTTACGGTAACTGGTATTCCCAGGCGGTCTCCCATCCAAGTACTAACCAGGCCCGACCCTGCTTAGCCTCCGAGGTCGGACGAGAGCGGGCGCTCTCAGGGTAGTATTGCCGTAAGCCGTGAGACCGCTCAGAATTTTTCATTTTATAGACACAATCGCCCCTGAAACCATGCCAAGCAGCGGCGGGACTTGATGGCTGTGGTAAAAGTTTCCTTTCACAATTGACGTGGGAAAAAAAAAAAAAAAAAGGCTTTCAGCACCTGGTATTCCCGGACGGTCACCCTTCCCTTTTGTTTTTTTTTTTTGTTTTTTATACAACCAGGGCCGAAACAGGCTTTCTTCCAAGGCTTTTGGTGTTTTCTGGAAACATGGCTATCATGAAAAGTTATTGACAGCTTTTTATGCGGTAGCACGAATTTGCCGTTGCGACCTGCATTTTGCTGAATCAAAATAAATGCCTTGAAAAGTTTAAAAACACTTCATGGAAGTCACTTCACTGGTTTCTTTTATATCAAACAAATTGTTTTAGGTTATTCACCTGACATGTTTCGGCGGTTTCTTCCGCCTTCATCAGAGTGTCACAGATGTGATGGTGACGCGTCTTTATCAGCTGATGGATCAACATGTCAGGTGAATAACCTAAAACAATTTGTTTGATATAAAAGAAACCAGTGAAGTGATTAAATAAGGAAAAACAAAATGAACTTAGTACAATTACTTCATGGAAGTGTTGTGTTGGGTTCTTTTACAAGTCAAGCCTGCTGCTTTGAGTTCACAGGGAGCCATGCTCACTGTACATAGTCTGCTCTCTAGCGGTAAAAAATTTAACTACAATGCTGTGGATGTCACCACATAATATAGCTTTCAAACTCGTGTTATAGTTTCAATGTCGGAGTTTAAATTAGGCTTGCTGTTTCCGGATGCCATTCGTGATGGGTGTTGTAAAAAATAGCTTCTTAAACGATTGAAGTGCACATAAGAAAAAGAAAAAGCTTACAGCACCTGGTATTCCCAGGCGGTCTCCCATCCAAGTACTAACCAGGCCCGACCCTGCTTAGCTTCCGAGATCGGACGAGATCGGGCGTTCTCAGGGTAGTATGGCCGTAAGCCGTGAGGTGACCCAACATTTTGCATTTTATAGACACAATCGCCCCTGAAACTAGCGAGCGAGCCAATGAAGCCTTCAAAACTGCTTCGGCACATGGAGACCAAGCATCCTGCATTAAAAGACAAACCTTAACCACTTCGGGTTTCATTGTCTCCGATTACGCCTGGATGGGACCGGCTCGTTTCTCAGAAACAAGCTCGGTGCTCCCAATAATTCAACGTAATGGTGACTTTTATTTTTATGTGGTTTATATTTGTTTTTATGCCAGTCGTATCATTTTATTTAATCGTATTTACCGTATTTGCCGGTGTACAGGTCGACTCGGTGTATAAGTCGACCCCCTAAAATTCGACGGAAATTTACGATTTTATGATATATCCTTTGTATAAGTCGAGCTCAATTGTTGCATTATATTAAACTTCAAAATTCAATATGCGAAATTTATTGACGAAATGTGTTCAAATTCTGGGAGGCCGTGCGCATGCTGCTGTTTATAAGCACCGCGGAGGAGATCGCGGCCGGCGAGCTCGCGCACGCCGCCCGGCACCAACGGGAGGCCGGAAATAGCTCCAAGCCGAGCGGATCGGCACTTTATAAGCACCGCGGAGGAGATCGCGGCGCCTCATTGGACTTCCAGCGGCCGGCGAGCTCGCGCACCCGCCCGGCACATCCGGGAGGCCGTGCGCACGAGCCAAGTGGCCGAAAATAGCCCCCGCCGAGCGGATCGGCTGTTTATAAGCACCGCGGAGGTGGTCGCGGCGCCTCATTCGACTTCCAGCGGCCGGCGAGCTCGCGCACCCGCCCGGCACATCCGGGAGGCCGTGCGCACGAGCCAAGTGGCCGAAAATAGCCCCCGCCGAGCGGATCGGCTGTTTATAAGCACCGCGGAGGTGGTCGGGCGCCTCATTCGACTTCCAGCGGCCGGCGAGGTCGCGCACCCGCCCGGCACATCCGGGAGGCCGTGCGCACGAGCCAAGTGGCCGAAAATAGCCCCTGCCGAGCGGATCGGCTGTTTATAAGCACCGCGGAGGTGGTCGCGGCGCCTCATTCGACTTCCAGCGGCCGGCGAGCTCGCGCACCCGCCCGGCACATCCGGGAGGCCGTGCGCACGAGCCAAGTGGCCGAAAATAGCCCCCGCCGAGCGGATCGGTTGTTTATAAGCACCGCGGAGGTAGTCGCGGGGCCTCATTCGACTTCCAGCGGCCGGCGAGCTCGCGCACCCGCCCGGCACATCCGAGAGGCCGTGCGCACGAGCCAAGTGGCCGAAAATAGCCCCCGCCGAGCGGATCGGCGGTTTATAAGCACCGCGGAGGTGGTCACGGCGCCTCATTCGACTTCCAGCGGCCGGCGAGATCGCGCACCCGCCCGGCACATCCTGGAGGCCGTGCGCACGAGCCAAGTGGCCGAAAATAGCCCCCGCCGAGCGGATCGGCTGTTTATAAGCACCGCGGAGGTGGTCGCGGCGCCTCATTCGACTTCCGGCGGGCGGCGAGCTCGCGCACCCGCCCGGCACATCCGGGAGGCCGTGCGCACGAGCCAAGTGGCCGAAAATAGCCCCCGCCGAGCGGATCGGCTGTTTATAAGCACCGCGGAGGTGGTCGCGGCGCCTCATTCGACTTCCAGCGGCCGGCGAGCTCGCGCACCCGCCCGGCACATCCGGGAGGCCGTGCGCACGAGCCAAGTGGCCGAAAATAGCCCCCGCCGAGCGGATCGGCTGTTTATAAGCACCGCGGAGGTGGTCGCGGCGCCTCATTCGACTTCCAGCGGCCGGCGAGCTCGCGCACCCGCCCGGCATATCCGGGAGGCCGTGCGCACGAGCCAAGTGGCCGAAAATAGCCCCCGCCGAGCGGATCGGCTGTTTATAAGCACCGAGGAGGTGGTCGCGGCGCCTCATTCGACTTCCAGCGGCCGGCGAGCCCGCGCACCCGCCCGGCACATCCGGGAGGCCGTGCGCACGAGCCAAGTGGCCGAAAATAGCCCCCGCCGAGCGGATCGGCTGTTTATAAGCACCGCGGAGGTGGTCGCGGCGCCTCATTCGACTTCCAGCGGCCGGCGAGCTCGCGCACCCGCCCGGCACATCCGGGAGGCCGTGCGCACAAGCCAAGTGGCCGAAAATAGCCCCCGCCGAGCGGATCGGCTGTTTATAAGCACCGCGGAGGTGGTCGCGGCGCCTCATTCGACTTCCAGCGGCCGGCGAGCTCGCGCACCCGCCCGGCACATCCGGGAGGCCGTGCGCACGAGCCAAGTGGCCGAAAATAGCCCCCGCCGAGCGGATCGGCTGTTTATAAGCACCGCGGAGGTGGTCGCGGCGCCTCATTCGACTTCCAGCGGCCGGCGAGCTCGCGCACCCGCCCGGCACATCCGGGAGGCCGTGCGCACGAGCCAAGTGGCCGAAAATAGCCCCCGCCGAGCGGATCGGCTGTTTATAAGCACCGCGGAGGTGGTCGCGGCGCCTCATTCGACTTCCAGCGGCCGGCGAGCTCGCGCACCCGCCCGGCACATCCGGGAGGCCGTGCGCACGAGCCAAGTGGCCGAAAATAGCCCCCGCCGAGCGGATCGGCTGTTTATAAGCACCGCGGAGGTGGTCGCGGCGCCTCATTCGACTTCCAGCGGCCGGCGAGCTCGTGCACCCGCCCGGCACATCCGGGAGGCCGTGCGCACGAGCCAAGTGGCCGAAAATAGCCCCCGCCGAGCGGATCGGCTGTTTATAAGCACCGCGGAGGTGGTCGCGGCGCCTCATTCGACTTCCAGCGGCCGGCGAGATCGCGCACCCGCCCGGCACATCCGGGAGGCCGTGCGCACGAGCCAAGTGGCCGAAAATAGCCCCCGCCGAGCGGATCGGCTGTTTATAAGCACCGCGGAGGTGGTCGCGGCGCCTCATTCGACTTCCAGCGGCCGGCGAGCTCGCGCACCCGCCCGGCACATCCGGGAGGCCGTGCGCACGAGCCAAGTGGCCGAAAATAGCCCCCGCCGAGCGGATCGGCTGTTTATAAGCACCGCGGAGGTGGTCGCGGCGCCTCATTCGACTTCCGGCGGGCGGCGAGCTCGCGCACCCGCCCGGCACATCCGGGAGGCCGTGCACACGAGCCAAGTGGCCGAAAATAGCCCCCGCCGAGCGGATCGGCTGTTTATAAGCACCGCGGAGGTGGTCGCGGCGCCTCATTCGACTTCCAGCGGCCGGCGAGCTCGCGCACCCGCCCGGCACATCCGGGAGGCCGTGCGCACGAGCCAAGTGGCCGAAAATAGCCCCCGCCGAGCGGATCGGCTGTTTATAAGCACCGCGGAGGTGGTCGCGGCGCCTCATTCGACTTACAGCGGTCGGCGAGCTCGCGCACCCGCCCGGCACATCCGGGAGGCCGTGCGCACGAGCCAAGTGGCCGAAAATAGCCCCCGCCGAGCGGATCGGCTGTTTATAAGCACCGCGGAGGTGGTCGCGGCGCCTCATTCGACTTCCAGCGGCCGGCGAGCTCGCGCACCCGCCCGGCACATCCGGGAGGCCGTGCGCACGAGCCAAGTGGCCGAAAATAGCCCCCGCCGAGCGGATCGGCTGTTTATAAGCACCGCGGAGGTGGTCGCGGCGCCTCATTCGACTTCCAGCGGCCGGCGAGCTCGCGCACCCGCCCGGCACATCCGGGAGGCCGTGCGCACGAGCCAAGTGGCCGAAAATAGCCCCCGCCGAGCGGATCGGCGGTTTATAAGCACCGCGGAGGTGGTCGCGGCGCCTCATTCGACTTCCAACGGGCTGCGCACTCGTGCACGCCGCCCGGTTCAAATTTTCTAAGTGCAACGCACAATGAGATGCATGAGAAACGGCCTTGGTTACCATCACATTTGAAGCGATGAATACGAAGTTAAATTTTATGACTCGGTGTATAAGTCGAGGTCGATTTTTTTCGGTCGATTTTGGATCGAAAAAGGTCGACCAATACACCGGCAAATACGGTATATATACTTATTATAAATGTAGTATTTATTTATATTGATTTATTGTTTATTTATATATATAAAGGCAGGTCCGCAAAAATATTTCTGACGCGTAGCCGGTCCGTGGCGCAAGAAAGGTTGGGGACCACTAGTCTAAAAGAATCTGGCCGTAACTGGAATAGGGTTCTACGCGAATGCCCAACGGAAAAGTGAAGTGCACAAAACCTGCATTTGGCTGTATCAAAATAAATGTCATGAAAAAGGTAAAAACACTACATGGAAGCGCAATGTGTTGTGCTGGGTTCTTTTACAAGTAAAGACTGCTGCTTTGAGTTCACAGGGAGCCATGCTCTTTATTCACTGTACATAGAGGTTTTGAACTCGTGTTGTAGTTTCAGTGTCGGAGTTCAAACTAGGCTTGCAGTTTCCGAATGCCATTCGTGATGGGTGTTGTAAAAAGGTCTTGGCTTAAACGATTGAAGTGCACATAAGAAAAAAAAAAAAAAAAAAAAAAAAGAGCTTGAAGTGCACATAAGAAAAAGAAAAAGCTTACAGCACCTGGTATTCCCAGGCAGTCTCCCATCCAAGTACTAACCAGGCCCGACCCTGCTTAGCTTCCGAGATAAGACGAGATCAGGCGTTCTCAGGGTAGTATGGCCGTAAGCCGTGAGGTGACCCAACATTTTGCATTTTATAGACACAATCGCCCCTGAAACTAGCGAGCAAGCCAATGAAGCCTTCAAAACTGCTTCGGCACATGGAGACCAAGCATCCTGCATTAAAAGACAAACCTTAACCACTTCGGGTTTCATTGTCTCCGATTACGCCTGGATGGGACCGGCTCGTTTCTGAGAAACAAGCTCGGTGCTCCCAATAATTCAACGTAATGGTGACTTTTATTTTTATGTGGTTTATATTTGTTTTTATGCCAGTCGTATCATTTTATTTAATCCTATTTATATATATTTATTATAAATGTAGTATTTATTTATATAGATTTATTGTTTATTTATATATATAAAGGCAGGTCCGCAAAAATATTTCTGACGCGTAGCCGGTCCGTGGCGCAAGAAAGTTTGGGGACCACTAGTCTAAAAGAATCTGGCCGTAACTGGAATAGGGTTCTACGCGAATGCCCAACGGAAAAGTGAAGTGCACAAAACCTGCATTTGGCTGTATCAAAATAAATGTCATGAAAAAGGTAAAAACACTACATGGAAGCGCAATGTGTTGTGCTGGGTTCTTTTACAAGTAAAGACTGCTGCTTTGAGTTCACAGGGAGCCATGCTCTTTATTCACTGTACATAGTCTGTCCTCTAGCGGTAAAAACGTGAACTGCAATGCTATGGCTGTCGCCACACAATGTAGGTTTTAAACTCGTGTTGTAGTTTCAGTGTCGGAGTTCAAACTAGGCTTGCAGTTTCCGAATGCCATTCGTGATGGGTGCTGTAAAAAGTTCTTGGCTTAAACGATTGAAGTGCACATAAGAAAAAAAAAAAAAAAAAAAAAAAAAGCTTACGGTAACTGGTATTCCCAGGCGGTCTCCCATCCAAGTACTAACCAGGCCCGACCCTGCTTAGCCTCCGAGGTCGGACGAGAGCGGGCGCTCTCAGGGTAGTATTGCCGTAAGCCGTGAGACCGCTCAGAATTTTTCATTTTATAGACACAATCGCCCCTGAAACCATGCCAAGCAGCGGCGGGACTTGATGGCTGTGGTAAAAGTTTCCTTTCACAATTGACGTGGGAAAAAAAAAAAAAAAAAAAGGCTTTCAGCACCTGGTATTCCCGGACGGTCACCCTTCCCTTTTGTTTTTTTTTTTTGTTTTTTTTACAACCAGGGCCGAAACAGGCTTTCTTCCAAGGCTTTTGGTGTTTTCTGGAAACATGGCTATCATGAAAAGTTATTGACAGCTTTTTATGCGGTAGCACGAATTTGCCGTTGCGACCTGCATTTTGCTGAATCAAAATAAATGCCTTGAAAAGTTTAAAAACACTTCATGGAAGTCACTTCACTGGTTTCTTTTATATCAAACAAATTGTTTTAGGTTATTCACCTGACATGTTTCGGCGGTTTCTTCCGCCTTCATCAGAGTGTCACAGATGTGATGGTGACGCGTCTTTATCAGCTGATGGATCAACATGTCAGGTGAATAACCTAAAACAATTTGTTTGATATAAAAGAAACCAGTGAAGTGATTAAATAAGGAAAAACAAAATGAACTTAGTACAATTACTTCATGGAAGTGTTGTGTTGGGTTCTTTTACAAGTCAAGCCTGCTGCTTTGAGTTCACAGGGAGCCATGCTCACTGTACATAGTCTGCTCTCTAGCGGTAAAAAAAATAACTACAATGCTGTGGATGTCACCACATAATATAGCTTTCAAACTCGTGTTATAGTTTCAATGTCGGAGTTTAAATTAGGCTTGCTGTTTCCGGATGCCATTCGTGATGGGTGTTGTAAAAAATAGCTTCTTAAACGATTGAAGTGCACATAAGAAAAAGAAAAAGCTTACAGCACCTGATATTCCCAGGCGGTCTCCCATCCAAGTACTAACCAGGCCCGACCCTGCTTAGCTTCCGAGATCGGACGAGATCGGGCGTTCTCAGGGTAGTATGGCCGTAAGCCGTGCGGTGACCCAACATTTTGCATTTTATAGACACAATCGCCCCTGAAACTAGAGAGCGAGCCAATGAAGCCTTCAAAACTGCTTCGGCACATGGAGACCAAGCATCCTGCATTAAAAAACAAACCTTAACCACTTCGGGTTTCATTGTCTCCGATTACGCCTGGATGGGACCGGCTCGTTTCTGAGAAACAAGCTCGGTGCTCCCAATAACTCAACCTAATGGTGACTTTTATTTTTATGTGGTTTATATTTGTTTTTATGCCAGTCGTATCATTTTATTTAATCGTATTTACCGTATTTGCCGGTGTACAGGTCGACTCGGTGTATAAGTCGACCCCCTAAAATTCGACGGAAATTTACGATTTGATGATATATCCTTTGTATAAGTCGAGCTCAATTGTTGCATTATATTAAACTTCAAAATTCAATATGCGAAATTTATTGACGAAATGTGTTCAAATTCTGGGAGGCCGTGCGCATGCTGCTGTTTATAAGCACCGCGGAGGAGATCGCGGCCGGCGAGCTCGCGCACGCCGCCCGGCACCAACGGGAGGCCGGAAATAGCTCCAAGCCGAGCGGATCGGCACTTTATAAGCACCGCGGAGGAGATCGCGGCGCCTCATTGGACTTCCAGCCGCCGGCGAGCTCGCGCACCCGCCCGGCACATCCGGGAGGCCGTGCGCACGAGCCAAGTGGCCGAAAATAGCCCCCGCCGAGCGGATCGGCTGTTTATAAGCACCGCGGAGGTGGTCGCGGCGCCTCATTCGACTTCCAGCGGCCGGCGAGCTCGCGCACCCGCCCGGCACATCCGGGAGGCCGTGCGCACGAGCCAAGTGGCCGAAAATAGCCCCCGCCGAGCGGATCGGCTGTTTATAAGCACCGCGGAGGTGGTCGGGCGCCTCATTCGACTTCCAGCGGCCGGCGAGCTCGCGCACCCGCCCGGCACATCCGGGAGGCCGTGCGCACGAGCCAAGTGGCCGAAAATAGCCCCCGCCGAGCGGATCGGCTGTTTATAAGCACCGCGGAGGTGGTCGCGGCGCCTCATTCGACTTCCAGCGGCCGGCGAGCTCGCGCACCCGCCCGGCACATCCGGGAGGCCGTGCGCACGAGCCAAGTGGCCGAAAATAGCCCCCGCCGAGCGGATCGGCTGTTTATAAGCACCGCGGAGGTGGTCGCGGCGCCTCATTCGACTTCCAGCGGCCGGCGAGCTCGCGCACCCGCCCGGCACATCCGGGAGGCCGTGCGCACGAGCCAAGTGGCCGAAAATAGCCCCCGCCGAGCGGATCGGCTGTTTATAAGCACCGCGGAGGTGGTCGCGGCGCCTCATTCGACTTCCAGCGGCCGGCGAGCTCGCGCACCCGCCCGGCACATCCGGGAGGCCGTGCGCACGAGCCAAGTTGCCGAAAATAGCCCCCGCCGAGCGGATCGGCTGTTTATAAGCACCGCGGAGGTGGTCGCGGCGCCTCATTCGACTTCCAGCGGCCGGCGAGCTCGCGCACCCGCCCGGCACATCCGGGAGGCCGTGCGCACGAGCCAAGTGGCCGAAAATAGCCCCCGCCGAGCGGATCGGCTGTTTATAAGCACCGCGGAGGTGGTCGCGGCGCCTCATTCGACTTCCAGCGGCCGGCGAGCTCGCGCACCCGCCCGGCACATCCGGGAGGCCGTGCGCACGAGCCAAGTGGCCGAAAATAGCCCCCGCCGAGCGGATCGGCTGTTTATAAGCACCGCGGAGGTGGTCGCGGCGCCTCATTCGACTTCCAGCGGCCAGCGAGCTCGCGCACCCGCCCGGCATATCCGGGAGGCCGTGCGCACGAGCCAAGTGGCCGAAAATAGCCCCCGCCGAGCGGATCGGCTGTTTATAAGCACCGAGGAGGTGGTCGCGGCGCCTCATTCGACTTCCAGCGGCCGGCGAGCCCGCGCACCCGCCCGGCACATCCGGGAGGCCGTGCGCACGAGCCAAGTGGCCGAAAATAGCCCCCGCCGAGCGGATCGGCTGTTTATAAGCACCACGGAGGTGGTCGCGGCGCCTCATTCGACTTCCAGCGGCCGGCGAGCTCGCGCACCCGCCCGGCACATCCGGGAGGCCGTGCGCACAAGCCAAGTGGCCGAAAATAGCCCCCGCCGAGCGGATCGGCTGTTTATAAGCACCGCGGAGGTGGTCGCGGCGCCTCATTCGACTTCCAGCGGCCGGCGAGCTCGCGCACCCGCCCGGCACATCCGGGAGGCCGTGCGCACGAGCCAAGTGGCCGAAAATAGCCCCCGCCGAGCGGATCGGCTGTTTATAAGCACCGCGGAGGTGGTCGCGGCGCCTCATTCGACTTCCAGCGGCCGGCGAGCTCGCGCACCCGCCCGGCACATCCGGGAGGCCGTGCGCACGAGCCAAGTGGCCGAAAATAGCCCCCGCCGAGCGGATCGGCTGTTTATAAGCACCGCGGAGGTGGTCGCGGCGCCTCATTCGACTTCCAGCGGCCGGCGAGCTCGCGCACCCGCCCGGCACATCCGGGAGGCCGTGCGCACGAGCCAAGTGGCCGAAAATAGCCCCCGCCGAGCGGATCGGCGGTTTATAAGCACCGCGGAGGTGGTCGCGGCGCCTCATTCGACTTCCAACGGGCTGCGCACTCGCGCACGCCGCCCGGTTCAAATTTTCTAAGTGCAACGCACAATGAGATGCATGAGAAACGGCCTTGGTTACCATCACATTTGAAGCGATGAATACGAAGTTAAATTTTATGACTCGGTGTATAAGTCGAGGTCGATTTTTTTCGGTCGATTTTGGATCGAAAAAGGTCGACCAATACACCGGCAAATACGGTATATATACTTATTATAAATGTAGTATTTATTTATATTGATTTATTGTTTATTTATATATATAAAGGCAGGTCCGCAAAAATATTTCTGACGCGTAGCCGATCCGTGGCGCAAGAAAGGTTGGGGACCACTAGTCTAAAAGAATCTGGCCGTAACTGGAATAGGGTTCTACGCGAATGCCCAACGGAAAAGTGAAGTGCACAAAACCTGCATTTGGCTGTATCAAAATAAATGTCATGAAAAAGGTAAAAACACTACATGGAAGCGCAATGTGTTGTGCTGGGTTCTTTTACAAGTAAAGACTGCTGCTTTGAGTTCACAGGGAGCCATGCTCTTTATTCACTGTACATAGAGGTTTTGAACTCGTGTTGTAGTTTCAGTGTCGGAGTTCAAACTAGGCTTGCAGTTTCCGAATGCCATTCGTGATGGGTGTCGTAAAAAGGTCTTGGCTTAAACGATTGAAGTGCACATAAGAAAAAAAAAAAAAAAAAAAAAAAGAGCTTGAAGTGCACATAAGAAAAAGAAAAAGCTTACAGCACCTGGTATTCCCAGGCAGTCTCCCATCCAAGTACTAACCAGGCCCGACCCTGCTTAGCTTCCGAGATAAGACGAGATCAGGCGTTCTCAGGGTAGTATGGCCGTAAGCCGTGAGGTGACCCAACATTTTGCATTTTATAGACACAATCGCCCCTGAAACTAGCGAGCAAGCCAATGAAGCCTTCAAAACTGCTTCGGCACATGGAGACCAAGCATCCTGCATTAAAAGACAAACCTTAACCACTTCGGGTTTCATTGTCTCCGATTACGCCTGGATGGGACCGGCTCGTTTCTGAGAAACAAGCTCGGTGCTCCCAATAATTCAACGTAATGGTGACTTTTATTTTTATGTGGTTTATATTTGTTTTTATGCCAGTCGTATCATTTTATTTAATCCTATTTATATATATGTATTATAAATGTAGTATTTATTTATATAGATTTATTGTTTATTTATATATATAAACGCAGGTCCGCAAAAATATTTCTGACGCGTAGCCGGTCCGTGGCGCAAGAAAGTTTGGGGACCACTAGTCTAAAAGAATCTGGCCGTAACTGGAATAGGGTTCTACGCGAATGCCCAACGGAAAAGTGAAGTGCACAAAACCTGCATTTGGCTGTATCAAAATAAATGTCATGAAAAAGGTAAAAACAATACATGGAAGCGCAATGTGTTGTGCTGGGTTCTTTTACAAGTAAAGACTGCTGCTTTGAGTTCACAGGGAGCCATGCTCTTTATTCACTGTACATAGTCTGTCCTCTAGCGGTAAAAACGTGAACTGCAATGCTATGGCTGTCGCCACACAATGTAGGTTTTAAACTCGTGTTGTAGTTTCAGTGTCGGAGTTCAAACTAGGCTTGCAGTTTCCGAATGCCATTCGTGATGGGTGCTGTAAAAAGTTCTTGGCTTAAACGATTGAAGTGCACATAAGAAAAAAAAAAAAAAAAAAAAAGCTTACGGTAACTGGTATTCCCAGGCGGTCTCCTATCCAAGTACTAACCAGGCCCGACCCTGCTTAGCCTCCGAGGTCGGACGAGAGCGGGCGCTCTCAGGGTAGTATTGCCGTAAGCCGTGAGACCGCTCAGAATTTTTCATTTTATAGACACAATCGCCCCTGAAACCATGCCAAGCAGCGGCGGGACTTGATGGCTGTGGTAAAAGTTTCCTTTCACAATTGACGTGGGAAAAAAAAAAAAAAAAAAGGCTTTCAGCACCTGGTATTCCCGGACGGTCACCCTTCCCTTTTGTTTTTTTTTTGTTTTTTTTACAACCAGGGCCGAAACAGGCTTTCTTCCAAGGCTTTTGGTGTTTTCTGGAAACATGGCTATCATGAAAAGTTATTGACAGCTTTTTATGCGGTAGCACGAATTTGCCGTTGCGACCTGCATTTTGCTGAATCAAAATAAATGCCTTGAAAAGTTTAAAAACACTTCATGGAAGTCACTTCACTGGTTTCTTTTATATCAAACAAATTGTTTTAGGTTATTCACCTGACATGTTTCGGCGGTTTCTTCCGCCTTCATCAGAGTGTCACAGATGTGATGGTGACGCGTCTTTATCAGCTGATGGATCAACATGTCAGGTGAATAACCTAAAACAATTTGTTTGATATAAAAGAAACCAGTGAAGTGATTAAATAAGGAAAAACAAAATGAACTTAGTACAATTACTTCATGGAAGTGTTGTGTTGGGTTCTTTTACAAGTCAAGCCTGCTGCTTTGAGTTCACAGGGAGCCATGCTCACTGTACATAGTCTGCTCTCTAGCGGTAAAAAAATTAACTACAATGCTGTGGATGTCACCACATAATATAGCTTTCAAACTCGTGTTATAGTTTCAATGTCGGAGTTTAAATTAGGCTTGCTGTTTCCGGATGCCATTCGTGATGGGTGTTGTAAAAAATAGCTTCTTAAACGATTGAAGTGCACATAAGAAAAAGAAAAAGCTTACAGCACCTGATATTCCCAGGCGGTCTCCCATCCAAGTACTAACCAGGCCCGACCCTGCTTAGCTTCCGAGATCGGACGAGATCGGGCGTTCTCAGGGTAGTATGGCCGTAAGCCGTGTGGTGACCCAACATTTTGCATTTTATAGACACAATCGCCCCTGAAACTAGAGAGCGAGCCAATGAAGCCTTCAAAACTGCTTCGGCACATGGAGACCAAGCATCCTGCATTAAAAAACAAACCTTAACCACTTCGGGTTTCATTGTCTCCGATTACGCCTGGATGGGACCGGCTCGTTTCTGAGAAACAAGCTCGGTGCTCCCAATAACTCAACGTAATGGTGACTTTTATTTTTATGTGGTTTATATTTGTTTTTATGCCAGTCGTATCATTTTATTTAATCGTATTTACCGTATTTGCCGGTGTACAGGTCGACTCGGTGTATAAGTCGACCCCCTAAAATTCGACGGAAATTTACGATTTGATGATATATCTGTCAGGCAGAGGACAAGGCGAAGGACTCGGATGCAGAGTCGTATCTATCTGGGATTTATTCCAGCAAGCACTCAGAGCAAAAGTACAAAACAAAGCGCCTCTTGCGAGGGAAAACACGGGGCGAAAAGTACAAACAAAAGGCGTCGCACTGTGGCGAGTCAAAAGGCTAAAAGTACAAATCAAAACGCCTCTTTCGAGGGAAAACGTGTAGCAAAAGGTACCAACAAAAGGAGTCGCACTGGAACGAGACAAAAAGGCGCTGGAGACCCAGGCACAACCAAAAGCGTCGCTCGGCGGCGAGACAAAAAGGAGAGTTCTTTCAGAGAGTTCGGACATCAAGGAATCGCTGGTGGTCGGGACGAGGCTAGACACACTGGCACAAGACAAGGGGAAGACACGGACTAAATACACACAAACGGGCGGGGACACAGGTGATGACAATTAGTATCGATTACGCGGGTGCACACAATCGGGATCAGGGAAGACAAGACAACCAACACCGAGGAAGGAAACACGAACTGAAACGGAAGGAATGACAAAATAAAACCGGAAGTAAAGTTACGACAATTGACGAGACAAAAAACTGAAAAAATAAACGCGACCGCATGACAGAACCCCCCCCCCTAGGGCCGGATCCCAGACGGCCCAGGAGCCCCAGGGTGAGCCGCATAGAAGTCCTCAAAAAGTCCCGGGTCCAAAATATAACTAGGCGGCACCCATTGCCGCTCCTCCGGTCCATAACCCTCCCAGTCCACCAGGTACTGCCAGCCCCGGCCTCTTCTGCGCACATCCAATAGTTCTTTGACGGTGTAGGCCGTCCCACCGTCCACAGTCCGCGGAGGCGGAGGGGGCGCCGGATCCGGCACCAACGGGCTGTCCACCACCGGCTTGACCTTCCCAACGTGAAAGGTGGGGTGGACTGCAAGGGACCTGGGCAAGCGTAGACGCACCGCGGCCGGGTGCACGACCTTGGCGATGGGGAACGGACCCACGAAGCGAGGCGCTAGTTTCCTGGAGTCCCCCCGGTGGGGAAGATCCTTGGTGGATAGCCAGACACGTTGACCTCTCTGGTACACGGGCGCCGGACGTCTCCTCCGGTCAGCCATCCGCTTTACCCGGTCCCCCTGTCGGACCAGCGTGGCCCGAGCCGCCGACCAGACGCGATGACAGCGGCGCACCAAGGCGTGGGCCGAAGACACCGTCACCTCCGGCTCACTGTCAGGGAAGACAGGGGGCTGGTAGCCAAACACACACTTGAAGGGGGACATACCTGTAGCCGTGGTGGGCAGGGAGTTGTGGGCATACTCCACCCAGGAGAGGTTCTTGCTCCACGAGGAGGGGTTCTGGGAGACCAGGCAGCGGAGACTTGTCTCCAACTGTTGATTAATACGTTCTGTCTGTCCGTTTGCCTCCGGGTGATAGCCTGACGTGAGACTCACGGTTGCCCCTATGAGCTTGCAAAACTCCCGCCAAAACCTGGATACGAATTGGGGCCCTCTATCGGAAACTATGTCTTTCGGGAACCCATGAACCCGGAATATGTGGTCCATCATCACGGTGGCCGTTCGTTTAGCGGACGGGAGCTTGGGCAAGGCGATAAAATGAGCCATCTTTGAAAATCTATCCACCACTGTGAGTATGGTGGTTCGCCCATGCGAGGTCGGAAGCCCGGTGACGAAGTCCATAGATATCTCCGCCCACGGGCGCGAAGGAATGGGTAGGGGATGCAGCAACCCCATGCGGGCGCCGTGGGCGTTCTTATTCCGGGCGCAGACGGGACAGGCGGCAACGTATTCCTTGACGTCTGCCCTCATGGAGGGCCACCAGAATCGCTGCTGGATTACGAACAGCGTTCGGCGCATGCCCGGATGGCAGGAGAGTCTGGAGGTGTGAGCCCAATGGATGACTTGGGATCGTAATTGAGCAGGGACAAATAGTCGGTTCTCAGGGCAACCACTAGGGGGTGGTTCGTTACCATTGGCCTGCTGTACCCGGCCTTCGATAGGCCAGGTCACGGCTCTAACCAGGCAATGAGAAGGCAGGATAGTCTCAGGCTTCTTAATTTCTGGGTCCGAGTTGAAAACACGGGAGAGGGCGTCATGCTGGTGTTCTTGGTTCCCGGTCTGTAGGACAAAGTGAAGTTAAAACGATTGAAAAAAAGTGACCAGCGGGCTTGGCGTGAATTCAGTCTCTTAGCTGACTTAATGTATTCTAAATTTTTATGGTCTGTCCAGACCAAAAAAGGCTGCTGTGCTCCCTCTAACCAATGTCTCCATTCTTCTAATGCCAGCTTGACTGCCAACAGTTCGCGATCCCCCACGTCATAATTCTGTTCGGCGGGCGTCAGCCGTCGAGACAGGAACGCGCACGGATGGAGCTTGTTGTCGCTCTTGGCCCTCTGCGAAAGGATGGCACCTACTCCTTGATTGGAGGCGTCCACCTCCACCACAAACTGCCGCGACGGATCAGGGAGCGTGAGGATGGGAGCGGTGCTGAAACGGTTCTTTAGCTCCTGGAAGGCCGCCTCCGCCTCTGCTGACCAGCGGAAGGGGACTTTAGGAGACGTGAGCGCGTGCAAGGGAGCCGCTGTGGCACTGAAGCCCTTAATGAATCGCCGATAAAAATTGGCAAAGCCCAGGAATTGTTGCACCTTCTTGCGTGAGTCAGGGGTAGGCCATTCCGTTACCGCGCTTACTTTCGCCGGGTCCATCTCTACTTTGCCCGGGGCTACGATGAAGCCGAGAAAAGAAACGGTGCTCTTGTGAAATTCACTTTTCTCGGCCTTTACGTATAGTTGGTGTTCCAGGAGTCGTTGCAACACCGTCTCGACGTGAACCCTATGGGTCTTCAGATCTGGGGAGTAAATCAAAATATCGTCCAAATATACGTACACAAACCGGTCCAAACAGTCTCTCAAAACATCGTTTATCATGGCCTGAAACACAGCGGGAGCATTGGTGAGGCCAAATGGCATGACGCGGTATTCAAAATGTCCTCGATGCGTGTTGAACCCTGTCTTCCATTCGTCCCCTTCCCGGATGCGCACCAGATGGTAGGCGTTGCGCAGATCTAACTTGGTGAACACCCGGGCTTGCTGTAATTGGTCGAACACGGTCGACATCAGTGGGAGCGGATACCGATTCTTGATGGTGATCTGATTGAGGGGACTATAATCAATGCAGGGACGTAGGGTGCCGTCCTTCTTGCCCACGAAAAAGAACCCCGCCCCCGCAGGCGACGACGACGGTCGAATCAGCCCTGCTTGCAAGGAGGAGTCTATATATTCATTCAAGGCTTGCTTCTCAGGTCCCGAGAGAGAATACAGCCTCCCCTTGGGTATCGTCGATCCCGGCAGCAGGTCAATGGCGCAATCATACGGACGGTG
Source organism: Syngnathus scovelli (assembly GCF_024217435.2). Lineage (NCBI taxonomy): Eukaryota > Metazoa > Chordata > Actinopteri > Syngnathiformes > Syngnathidae > Syngnathus > Syngnathus scovelli. The sequence goes on from NW_026061333.1 coordinate 207,224, forward strand.
GGGAGGCAGAGAGGTAGCCTTGGCCTTGCTGAATACCTCGGCCCATTGGTGGTAACACGCAGGGACCCCGGTTAAGTCTGGGGTTGGCGCGTCTGGAGCGGAAGGCACAGGGCGCGGGTTAGACTTGATACAGGAATCATGACAGTCGGACCCCCATCCCGTTATTTCCCCTGATCCCCAGTCTATAGCGGGGTTGTGGCGTTGAAGCCATGGATACCCGAGAACGAGAGGGTTCATTGGTGAGGTCACGACATGTAGACGTATGTTCTCCTGGTGGAGGCCAATTGACAACGAGACTGGTTCGGTTATGTGAGTTATCTCAAAGAGTGCCTGTCCATTGAGTGCCTTAGCTTTCACGGGAGTGTTCAGTAGCTCAGTCTTTACCCCGCACCGGCGAGCAAATGCCCAGTCTATCAAGCTTTCGTCTGCTCCTGAGTCTATTAATACTTCGAGTTCTATCTCTCTTCCCGACTGGGTGATCCTGCCCTTGGGAAGCACTCGCCCCGGGGACAGAGCCGCCGAGAAGGCGCTTACCTTCAGGGTCCTCCTCACTGGACAGGAGAGAAGGAGGTGTCCGAGCTCGCCGCAGTAGTAGCATCTTCCCTCTCGGCGCCGCCGTAACTTCTCCTCCTCTGTTAACTTGGCTCTGCCCAACTGCATCGGTTCTGGCTCCTGGCGCTGCCGATCCCCGTACGGCCTGGAGTGGTGAGCGTCAGGGCCGGCTACTGGAACGAAGGCGGGAGCGTTGCTGCGTCGGTGCTTTCTCCACTCTTGCAGCCGGTTGTCAGTGCGGATAGCCAGAGCGATGAGGCCGTCGAGGTCGGTGGGAAGATCTAAGGGAATTAGCTGATCTTGGATGGGTCCTGACAGGCCCCGGAGGAAGATGTCATATAGTGCCGCCGCATTCCACCCGCTCGCCGCGGCCAGCGTGCGGAACCGGATGGCGTAGTCTCCGACGGTGTCTTGTCCCTGGTCTATCTGACAGAGTTGGCGAGCCTTGTCTCGGTCAGCGGAAATGGGATCGAACACCGTTCGCAGGGCCTGGATGAAAGCGGGGAGAGAGTGACAGGAGATGGAATCCCTGGCCCATTCCGCGGTGGCCCATGTGCGGGCCCTTCCCGTCAGGTAGGATACCATGTAGGCCACCTTGGAGCGCTCGGTGGGGAATTCTGCTGGGGAACTCTCAAAGTTCATCTCGCATTCTGTAATAAAAGCCCGGCTAAGGCCGGGTTCTCCGGAGTAGCGCTCTGGAGGAGCCAGTCTGGCACTGCCAGTCATGGGACCTCTTGCAAGGGAAGGAACGGGGGAAGCGACGGGTGTACTGGAGGTCGCTGCTGGTCCCGCGTTCAAGAGCGAGAGCACTTCCTGCATTTGCTGACCCAGCTTTGCTACTTGGGTGGCGACCGCTCCTCTGAAATTTTCTTGATTCCTAGCGAGTCCTCGGATCTCTTCTCCCAAGTCGCCCACCTCCCTCTGGTGCTGGGCGAGCAGTGAGGCATGGGAGCGCACTGTGGCGCACAGGTGCTCCGACTCTGCCGAGTCCATGTCTGGCCAGTGTGTACTGTCAGGCAGAGGACAAGGCGAAGGACTCGGATGCAGAGTCGTATCTATCTGGGATTTATTCCAGCAAGCACTCAGAGCAAAAGTACAAAACAAAGCGCCTCTTGCGAGGGAAAACACGGGGCGAAAAGTACAAACAAAAGGCGTCGCACTGTGGCGAGTCAAAAGGCTAAAAGTACAAATCAAAACGCCTCTTTCGAGGGAAAACGTGTAGCAAAAGGTACCAACAAAAGGAGTCGCACTGGAACGAGACAAAAAGGCGCTGGAGACCCAGGCACAACCAAAAGCGTCGCTCGGCGGCGAGACAAAAAGGAGAGTTCTTTCAGAGAGTTCGGACATCAAGGAATCGCTGGTGGTCGGGACGAGGCTAGACACACTGGCACAAGACAAGGGGAAGACACGGACTAAATACACACAAACGGGCGGGGACACAGGTGATGACAATTAGTATCGATTACGCGGGTGCACACAATCGGGATCAGGGAAGACAAGACAACCAACACCGAGGAAGGAAACACGAACTGAAACGGAAGGAATGACAAAATAAAACCGGAAGTAAAGTTACGACAATTGACGAGACAAAAAACTGAAAAAATAAACGCGACCGCATGACAATATCCTTTGTATAAGTCGAGCTCAATTGTTGCATTATATTAAACTTCAAAATTCAATATGCGAAATTTATTGACGAAATGTGTTCAAATTCTGGGAGGCCGTGCGCATGCTGCTGTTTATAAGCACCGCGGAGGAGATCGCGGCCGGCGAGCTCGCGCACGCCGCCCGGCACCAACGGGAGGCCGGAAATAGCTCCAAGCCGAGCGGATCGGCACTTTATAAGCACCGCGGAGGAGATCGCGGCGCCTCATTGGACTTCCAGCCGCCGGCGAGCTCGCGCACCCGCCCGGCACATCCGGGAGGCCGTGCGCACGAGCCAAGTGGCCGAAAATAGCCCCCGCCGAGCGGATCGGCTGTTTATAAGCACCGCGGAGGTGGTCGCGGCGCCTCATTCGACTTCCAGCGGCCGGCGAGCTCGCGCACCCGCCCGGCACATCCGGGAGGCCGTGCGCACAAGCCAAGTGGCCGAAAATAGCCCCCGCCGAGCGGATCGGCTGTTTATAAGCACCGCGGAGGTGGTCGCGGCGCCTCATTCGACTTCCAGCGGCCGGCGAGCTCGCGCACCCGCCCGGCACATCCGGGAGGCCGTGCGCACGAGCCAAGTGGCCGAAAATAGCCCCCGCCGAGCGGATCGGCTGTTTATAAGCACCGCGGAGGTGGTCGCGGCGCCTCATTCGACTTCCAGCGGCCGGCGAGCTCGCGCACCCGCCCGGCACATCCGGGAGGCCGTGCGCACGAGCCAAGTGGCCGAAAATAGCCCCCGCCGAGCGGATCGGCTGTTTATAAGCACCGCGGAGGTGGTCGCGGCGCCTCATTCGACTTCCAGCGGCCGGCGAGCTCGCGCACCCGCCCGGCACATCCGGGAGGCCGTGCGCACGAGCCAAGTGGCCGAAAATAGCCCCCGCCGAGCGGATCGGCTGTTTATAAGCACCGCGGAGGTGGTCGCGGCGCCTCATTCGACTTCCAGCGGCCGGCGAGCTCGCGCACCCGCCCGGCACATCCGGGAGGCCGTGCGCACGAGCCAAGTGGCCGAAAATAGCCCCCGCCGAGCGGATCGGCTGTTTATAAGCACCGCGGAGGTGGTCGCGGCGCCTCATTCGACTTCCAGCGGCCAGCGAGCTCGCGCACCCGCCCGGCACATCCGGGAGGCCGTGCGCACGAGCCAAGTGGCCGAAAATAGCCCCCGCCGAGCGGATCGGCTGTTTATAAGCACCGCGGAGGTGGTCGCGGCGCCTCATTCGACTTCCAGCGGCCGGCGAGCTCGCGCACCCGACCGGCACATCCGGGAGGCCGTGCGCACGAGCCAAGTGGCCGAAAATAGCCCCCGCCGAGCGGATCGGCTGTTTATAAGCACCGCGGAGGTGGTCGCGGCGCCTCATTCGACTTCCGGCGGGCGGCGAGCTCGCGCACCCGCCCGGCACATCCGGGAGGCCGTGCGCACGAGCCAAGTGGCCGAAAATAGCCCCCGCCGAGCGGATCGGCTGTTTATAAGCACCGCGGAGGTGGTCGCGGCGCCTCATTCGACTTCCAGCGGCCGGCGAGCTCGCGCACCCGCCCGGCACATCCGGGAGGCCGTGCGCACGAGCCAAGTGGCCGAAAATAGCCCCCGCCGAGCGGATCGGCTGTTTATAAGCACCGCGGAGGTGGTCGCGGCGCCTCATTCGACTTCCAGCGGCCGGCGAGCTCGCGCACCCGCCCGGCACATCCGGGAGGCCGTGCGCACGAGCCAAGTGGCCGAAAATAGCCCCCGCCGAGCGGATCGGCTGTTTATAAGCACCGCGGAGGTGGTCGCGGCGCCTCATTCGACTTCCAGCGGCCGGCGAGCTCGCGCACCCGCCCGGCATATCCGGGAGGCCGTGCGCACGAGCCAAGTGGCCGAAAATAGCCCCCGCCGAGCGGATCGGCTGTTTATAAGCACCGAGGAGGTGGTCGCGGCGCCTCATTCGACTTCCAGCGGCCGGCGAGCCCGCGCACCCGCCCGGCACATCCGGGAGGCCGTGCGCACGAGCCAAGTGGCCGAAAATAGCCCCCGCCGAGCGGATCGGCTGTTTATAAGAACCGCGGAGATGGTCGCGGCGCCTCATTCGACTTCCAGCGGCCGGCGAGCTCGCGCACCCGCCCGGCACATCCGGGAGGCCGTGCGCACAAGCCAAGTGGCCGAAAATAGCCCCCGCCGAGCGGATCGGCTGTTTATAAGCACCGCGGAGGTGGTCGCGGCGCCTCATTCGACTTCCAGCGGCCGGCGAGCTCGCGCACCCGCCCGGCACATCCGAGAGGCCGTGCGCACGAGCCAAGTGGCCGAAAATAGCCCCCGCCGAGCGGATCGGCTGTTTATAAGCACCGCGGAGGTGGTCGCGGCGCCTCATTCGACTTCCAGCGGCCGGCGAGCTCGCGCACCCGCCCGGCACATCCGGGAGGCCGTGCGCACGAGCCAAGTGGCCGAAAATAGCCCCCGCCGAGCGGATCGGCTGTTTATAAGCACCGCGGAGGTGGTCGCGGCGCCTCATTCGACTTCCAGCGGCCGGCGAGCTCGCGCACCCGCCCGGCACATCCGGGAGGCCGTGCGCACGAGCCAAGTGGCCGAAAATAGCCCCCGCCGAGCGGATCGGCTGTTTATAAGCACCGCGGAGGTGGTCGCGGCGCCTCATTCGACTTCCAGCGGCCGGCGAGCTCGCGCACCCGCCCGGCACATCCGGGAGGCCGTGCGCACGAGCCAAGTGGCCGAAAATAGCCCCCGCCGAGCGGATCGGCTGTTTATAAGCACCGCGGAGGTGGTCGCGGCGCCTCATTCGACTTCCAGCGGCCGGCGAGATCGCGCACCCGCCCGGCACATCCGGGAGGCCGTGCGCACGAGCCAAGTGGCCGAAAATAGCCCCCGCCGAGCGGATCGGCTGTTTATAAGCACCGCGGAGGTGGTCGCGGCGCCTCATTCGACTTCCAGCGGCCGGCGAGATCGCGCACCCGCCCGGCACATCCTGGAGGCCGTGCGCACGAGCCAAGTGGCCGAAAATAGCCCCCGCCGAGCGGATCGGCTGTTTATAAGCACCGCGGAGGTGGTCGCGGCGCCTCATTCGACTTCCGGCGGGCGGCGAGCTCGCGCACCCGCCCGGCACATCCGGGAGGCCGTGCGCACGAGCCAAGTGGCCGAAAATAGCCCCCGCCGAGCGGATCGGCTGTTTATAAGCACCGCGGAGGTGGTCGCGGCGCCTCATTCGACTTCCAGCGGCCGGCGAGCTCGCGCACCCGCCCGGCACATCCGGGAGGCCGTGCGCACGAGCCAAGTGGCCGAAAATAGCCCCCGCCGAGCGGATCGGCTGTTTATAAGCACCGCGGAGGTGGTCGCGGCGCCTCATTCGACTTCCAGCGGCCGGCGAGCTCGCGCACCCGCCCGGCATATCCGGGAGGCCGTGCGCACGAGCCAAGTGGCCGAAAATAGCCCCCGCCGAGCGGATCGGCTGTTTATAAGCACCGAGGAGGTGGTCGCGGCGCCTCATTCGACTTCCAGCGGCCGGCGAGCCCGCGCACCCGCCCGGCACATCCGGGAGGCCGTGCGCACGAGCCAAGTGGCCGAAAATAGCCCCCGCCGAGCGGATCGGCTGTTTATAAGAACCGCGGAGGTGGTCGCGGCGCCTCATTCGACTTCCAGCGGCCGGCGAGCTCGCGCACCCGCCCGGCACATCCGGGAGGCCGTGCGCACAAGCCAAGTGGCCGAAAATAGCCCCCGCCGAGCGGATCGGCTGTTTATAAGCACCGCGGAGGTGGTCGCGGCGCCTCATTCGACTTCCAGCGGCCGGCGAGCTCGCGCACCCGCCCGGCACATCCGGGAGGCCGTGCGCACGAGCCAAGTGGCCGAAAATAGCCCCCGCCGAGCGGATCGGCTGTTTATAAGCACCGCGGAGGTGGTCGCGGCGCCTCATTCGACTTCCAGCGGCCGGCGAGCTCGCGCACCCGCCCGGCACATCCGGGAGGCCGTGCGCACGAGCCAAGTGGCCGAAAATAGCCCCCGCCGAGCGGATCGGCTGTTTATAAGCACCGCGGAGGTGGTCGCGGCGCCTCATTCGACTTCCAGCGGCCGGCGAGCTCGCGCACCCGCCCGGCACATCCGGGAGGCCGTGCGCACGAGCCAAGTGGCCGAAAATAGCCCCCGCCGAGCGGATCGGCTGTTTATAAGCACCGCGGAGGTGGTCGCGGCGCCTCATTCGACTTCCAGCGGCCGGCGAGCTCGCGCACCCGCCCGGCACATCCGGGAGGCCGTGCGCACGAGCCAAGTGGCCGAAAATAGCCCCCGCCGAGCGGATCGGCTGTTTATAAGCACCGCGGAGGTGGTCGCGGCGCCTCATTCGACTTCCAGCGGCCGGCGAGATCGCGCACCCGCCCGGCACATCCGGGAGGCCGTGCGCACGAGCCAAGTGGCCGAAAATAGCCCCCGCCGAGCGGATCGGCTGTTTATAAGCACCGCGGAGGTGGTCGCGGCGCCTCATTCGACTTCCAGCGGCCGGCGAGCTCGCGCACCCGCCCGGCACATCCGGGAGGCCGTGCGCACGAGCCAAGTGGCCGAAAATAGCCCCCGCCGAGCGGATCGGCTGTTTATAAGCACCGCGGAGGTGGTCGCGGCGCCTCATTCGACTTCCGGCGGGCGGCGAGCTCGCGCACCCGCCCGGCACATCCGGGAGGCCGTGCACACGAGCCAAGTGGCCGAAAATAGCCCCCGCCGAGCGGATCGGCTGTTTATAAGCACCGCGGAGGTGGTCGCGGCGCCTCATTCGACTTCCAGCGGCCGGCGAGCTCGCGCACCCGCCCGGCACATCCGGGAGGCCGTGCGCACGAGCCAAGTGGCCGAAAATAGCCCCCGCCGAGCGGATCGGCTGTTTATAAGCACCGCGGAGGTGGTCGCGGCGCCTCATTCGACTTACAGCGGTCGGCGAGCTCGCGCACCCGCCCGGCACATCCGGGAGGCCGTGCGCACGAGCCAAGTGGCCGAAAATAGCCCCCGCCGAGCGGATCGGCTGTTTATAAGCACCGCGGAGGTGGTCGCGGCGCCTCATTCGACTTCCAGCGGCCGGCGAGCTCGCGCACCCGCCCGGCACATCCGGGAGGCCGTGCGCACGAGCCAAGTGGCCGAAAATAGCCCCCGCCGAGCGGATCGGCTGTTTATAAGCACCGCGGAGGTGGTCGCGGCGCCTCATTCGACTTCCAGCGGCCGGCGAGCTCGCGCACCCGCCCGGCATATCCGGGAGGCCGTGCGCACGAGCCAAGTGGCCGAAAATAGCCCCCGCCGAGCGGATCGGCTGTTTATAAGCACCGAGGAGGTGGTCGCGGCGCCTCATTCGACTTCCAGCGGCCGGCGAGCCCGCGCACCCGCCCGGCACATCCGGGAGGCCGTGCGCACGAGCCAAGTGGCCGAAAATAGCCCCCGCCGAGCGGATCGGCTGTTTATAAGAACCGCGGAGGTGGTCGCGGCGCCTCATTCGACTTCCAGCGGCCGGCGAGCTCGCGCACCCGCCCGGCACATCCGGGAGGCCGTGCGCACAAGCCAAGTGGCCGAAAATAGCCCCCGCCGAGCGGATCGGCTGTTTATAAGCACCGCGGAGGTGGTCGCGGCGCCTCATTCGACTTCCAGCGGCCGGCGAGCTCGCGCACCCGCCCGGCACATCCGGGAGGCCGTGCGCACGAGCCAAGTGGCCGAAAATAGCCCCCGCCGAGCGGATCGGCTGTTTATAAGCACCGCGGAGGTGGTCGCGGCGCCTCATTCGACTTCCAGCGGCCGGCGAGCTCGCGCACCCGCCCGGCACATCCGGGAGGCCGTGCGCACGAGCCAAGTGGCCGAAAATAGCCCCCGCCGAGCGGATCGGCTGTTTATAAGCACCGCGGAGGTGGTCGCGGCGCCTCATTCGACTTCCAGCGGCCGGCGAGCTCGCGCACCCGCCCGGCACATCCGGGAGGCCGTGCGCACGAGCCAAGTGGCCGAAAATAGCCCCCGCCGAGCGGATCGGCTGTTTATAAGCACCGCGGAGGTGGTCGCGGCGCCTCATTCGACTTCCAGCGGCCGGCGAGCTCGCGCACCCGCCCGGCACATCCGGGAGGCCGTGCGCACGAGCCAAGTGGCCGAAAATAGCCCCCGCCGAGCGGATCGGCTGTTTATAAGCACCGCGGAGGTGGTCGCGGCGCCTCATTCGACTTCAAGCGGCCGGCGAGCTCGCGCACCCGCCCGGCACATCCGGGAGGCCGTGCGCACGAGCCAAGTGGCCGAAAATAGCCCCCGCCGAGCGGATCGGCTGTTTATAAGCACCGCGGAGGTGGTCGCGGCGCCTCATTCGACTTCCAGCGGCCGGCGAGCTCGCGCACCCGCCCGGCACATCCGGGAGGCCGTGCGCACGAGCCAAGTGGCCGAAAATAGCCCCCGCCGAGCGGATCGGCGGTTTATAAACACCGCGGAGGTGGTCACGGCGCCTCATTCGACTTCCAGCGGCCGGCGAGATCGCGCACCCGCCCGGCACATCCTGGAGGCCGTGCGCACGAGCCAAGTGGCCGAAAATAGCCCCCGCCGAGCGGATCGGCTGTTTATAAGCACCGCGGAGGTGGTCGCGGCGCCTCATTCGACTTCCGGCGGGCGGCGAGCTCGCGCACCCGCCCGGCACATCCGGGAGGCCGTGCGCACGAGCCAAGTGGCCGAAAATAGCCCCCGCCGAGCGGATCGGCTGTTTATAAGCACCGCGGAGGTGGTCGCGGCGCCTCATTCGACTTCCAGCGGCCGGCGAGCTCGCGCACCCGCCCGGCACATCCGGGAGGCCGTGCGCACGAGCCAAGTGGCCGAAAATAGCCCCCGCCGAGCGGATCGGCTGTTTATAAGCACCGCGGAGGTGGTCGCGGCGCCTCATTCGACTTCCAGCGGCCGGCGAGCTCGCGCACCCGCCCGGCATATCCGGGAGGCCGTGCGCACGAGCCAAGTGGCCGAAAATAGCCCCCGCCGAGCGGATCGGCTGTTTATAAGCACCGAGGAGGTGGTCGCGGCGCCTCATTCGACTTCCAGCGGCCGGCGAGCCCGCGCACCCGCCCGGCACATCCGGGAGGCCGTGCGCACGAGCCAAGTGGCCGAAAATAGCCCCCGCCGAGCGGATCGGCTGTTTATAAGAACCGCGGAGGTGGTCGCGGCGCCTCATTCGACTTCCAGCGGCCGGCGAGCTCGCGCACCCGCCCGGCACATCCGGGAGGCCGTGCGCACAAGCCAAGTGGCCGAAAATAGCCCCCGCCGAGCGGATCGGCTGTTTATAAGCACCGCGGAGGTGGTCGCGGCGCCTCATTCGACTTCCAGCGGCCGGCGAGCTCGCGCACCCGCCCGGCACATCCGGGAGGCCGTGCGCACGAGCCAAGTGGCCGAAAATAGCCCCCGCCGAGCGGATCGGCTGTTTATAAGCACCGCGGAGGTGGTCGCGGCGCCTCATTCGACTTCCAGCGGCCGGCGAGCTCGCGCACCCGCCCGGCACATCCGGGAGGCCGTGCGCACGAGCCAAGTGGCCGAAAATAGCCCCCGCAGAGCGGATCGGCTGTTTATAAGCACCGCGGAGGTGGTCGCGGCGCCTCATTCGACTTCCAGCGGCCGGCGAGCTCGCGCACCCGCCCGGCACATCCGGGAGGCCGTGCGCACGAGCCAAGTGGCCGAAAATAGCCCCCGCCGAGCGGATCGGCTGTTTATAAGCACCGCGGAGGTGGTCGCGGCGCCTCATTCGACTTCCAGCGGCCGGCGAGCTCGCGCACCCGCCCGGCACATCCGGGAGGCCGTGCGCACGAGCCAAGTGGCCGAAAATAGCCCCCGCCGAGCGGATCGGCTGTTTATAAGCACCGCGGAGGTGGTCGCGGCGCCTCATTCGACTTCCAGCGGCCGGCGAGATCGCGCACCCGCCCGGCACATCCGGGAGGCCGTGCGCACGAGCCAAGTGGCCGAAAATAGCCCCCGCCGAGCGGATCGGCTGTTTATAAGCACCGCGGAGGTGGTCGCGGCGCCTCATTCGACTTCCAGCGGCCGGCGAGCTCGCGCACCCGCCCGGCACATCCGGGAGGCCGTGCGCACGAGCCAAGTGGCCGAAAATAGCCCCCGCCGAGCG